>NC_053494.1:47295472-47588756 GCF_905171775.1 Rana temporaria
TCTTATATGACTCCCCTCGGGCAAAAATTGAGTATTATGGATTTGAATCTTCTCTCTTTAATATCAAGAGGGGCACTCGTCAGGGATACCCCCTATCGCCTCTTCTTTTTGTATTGGCTCTGGAACCCCTGGCGGAGGCGATTCGTTCACATCCGGACATACGAGGCATCTAAATAGCGGGTTGTCCTCACAAAATGTGCCTATTTGCCGATGATATCCTTCTTACCCTAACCTCCCCCAGAATTTCTTTACCAAACTTACAATCCCTTTTGGAGACCTTTGCTTCCCTTTCGGGGCTTTCGTGTTAATCCCTCGAAATCAAAAGCATTATCAGTTAATCTCTCTCCTGGTTTGCTGAGGGATTTACAGTCGGCATTCTCCTTCCAGTGGGTCTCCTCGCTGCCCTATCTGGGAATCCACCTTACCCCTACGTACTCCAGATTGTACCAGGTTAACTTTCCACCCTTGTTCAAAAGACTAACGGATATGCTGTTGTCTTGGTCTCATTTGCCTTTGTCTTGGTTCGGCAGAATAACAGCCGTTAGTATGTTCTATCTTCCGAAACTCCTATATTTCTTTTGTGTCTTGCCTGTTCTGGTTCCCTCGCATAGCCAGCTACATCAACGTAGAATTATGCAATTTATATGGGGTTCGTCCCACCCTTGAAACGGCAAACAGGTTTTGTTTGCTGAGCGAATTATTGGTGTTTTTTCGGTCCCTAATTTACGGGCCTATTATATAGCCACTAACATAGCCCCACTTTCCTGCCTTCATGAGACCTATCCGCTTCCGCTCTGGGCTATGCTTGATCTGGTTGACCCCGACCCCATTCCTATCTCCTCATTGCTCTGGCTCCCTCTTGTGCACCGTTCAGCGGTTGTGGGGCCCTGCTTGGCCCACTCCTTGCAAATATGGGACTCGGTAAAGTACTCTGCAGGATTGATCTCTCCTCATCTCCCACTCTTACAACTCTTACACTGCCCGCTATTTCCTCCAGGTTGTGATAATCCCTCCCAATTTTCATGGTGGACCACGAACGGGTTCACAGATGTTCACTCACTGTTAAGGCCTACTAGGATTTTTGCATTTGACGCTTTACGCTCTTTTCACAGTATTCCCTTGCGAGAGCACTATCGCTATTTACAACTTTGCCACTTTCTTCAGAGTCTTATTAAGTCTCAATCTACCCCTTATACTTTGACCCTCTTTGAGGGCCTTTGTAGAGCCAGACCCCATTCACCAGGCCTGATATCGCTGATATACTCGGCTGTGATATCTACAAAGAGACCCCCATTGAGGCCTTACCACCTTCAATGGGAGAAAGAGTTGGGGAAGCAGTTGGACCCTGAGGACTGGCAGGTGATGACACTTTGTCCAAGTGCTTACGTAATGTGTTAATTTTAGAAAATGCCTATAAAGTATTGTATAGGTGGTACTACACACTGGCGAGATTGGCTCGCTTTATTCCAAATTATTCTCCGCTTTATTTTAGGGGGTGTTCCCAGGAGGGCTCCATGGCACATATTTGGTGGTTATGCCTGCGGGCGTGCAGACTATGAATTAGGGTATACACCCTCCACCGCAATATAATATTAAAAGTGACCCTTATGTAGCTCTCCTTGGTAAGCCCATTGTGGAATTACTGCTTCCAGATAGTCAACTAGCCCAGCATCTCTTTACTGCAACTAGGTTGACAATTGCGAGAGCATGGAAAACCCCCACACTTTGAGGCAGTCAAAAACCACCTGAACAATGTCATGGTTAACGAGAAACTAAGGGCTGTCCTTTCTGACACGCACAACACGTTTCTTAGGGTTTGGCAGCCTTGGATCACATACTACCACCCTTCTAGGTTTGACACTGCATTACTATCATTATAGGACTCCTCTTGCGCGCACCACGTGGACCTTCTACTCCCCTCTTCCTCTTTTCATCTCTTCTTCTTTTTTTCCTCTCTTCTACTCCTCTTCTCATTCTGCTCCATTTTTTTTCTCTTTTTCCATTCTTTTATAGTCTCTTTTTTTTTGCTGTTAACCCTTTCTACTGTTTCGAGAGGATGCTATCCTTCAGGTTCTATTGTTGTGTATTGTACACTCATTCTACAGGTTTACAGACAGCCGGGCATGGCCTGGGTTCTAGACCATCTGGTCCTAAGGACTTTTTAAATTTTTCCTTTTATTTGAGTATAGCATAAGATCACGGCTCATGCTTCCTTTATGCTGGTGAGGGTTTTCGGGTCCAGATTTGCTTTGTATATTGTATACTATAACACTCTATTGTAAACATGTACTGTCGGTTTGTATAACAATAAAACTTTTGTAAAAGATAATATAGTTTAATTTTGGTCACATATCTTCAGGAAAGATGTTGAATTAGAAAAAGTTCAGCGAAGGGCAACAAAATTAATAAGGGGAATAGAAGACCTCAACTATGAGAATCAATTATGTAGATTACAGTTCCTCTGGAGAAGAGGCGCTAAAGAGGGGGTATGATAACAATGTACAAATATATCAAAGTTTAATTCAGTAACTGATAAACAGTTTTCTCTGAGGTCCCTGAAAAGGACAAGTGGCCACGATTTGAGGTTAGAAGAAAGGAAGGTTTAACTATAGATTGTGGACAGGGTTCTTTACTGTTAGAGCAGTGAAACTCCCTCCCCAGGAAGTGATACTAGCTGAGAGTGTCAACAACTTCAAAGTTTTGGATGTCTTCCTCAGGAAGCAGAATACACAGGACTATTGGAATTGTTAGAGAATAAAAATCACACACACATACACACAAAGGTTGAACTGGATTGGCCTGTCTTTTTTCAACCTTATAAACTATGAATTGTGCTATTTCCCATTGTTAGTTTAAATTTGATGAGACTCCTTGATAAACAAGTAGAGGTGCGCTGAATGGAAATTTTGGGTCTGAAACTGAAACCGAAAATGACAGTTTTTTAAAAAAAGTTTTTTTTTATATATATATAATTGTATTATATTCGATTTTTTAATCAAAATCGTAAATCTAAATGAATATAAATTTATTGACGGCCATTATCGGCACATTTAGCGCAAGAAAAGCTCAAGAAAAAAATGCATCCCTTTAAATTTGATGTACGTCTTCACACTGGTCCAATGCACTTCCGTTGTGGTGTTAAAAGTCTTGCTTGCTGCATTTTTGGTCAGTTAAAAAAACTGCATCAAAAACACACCTCCCTGTTAAAAAAAAGATTGAAAACGCAGCAAGAACGCACCTGTGTTACGTTTTTGATTTGGTTTTCAAGTCACATGACCTATGAAAACACACCATAAGCACAGTAAAATTGGGGCAAAAATCGCAAGCATTTTCCCTTTTCACCTTTTTCTTTATTTGTAAAATGCCAAAAACTAAATTTTTGCCCGATATGTTTCGGCCGTGGAATTGTATAAATGTCCATTCCTAAAAATAGTCATAACTAGAAATGGCTGCTTTGGTGAGTGTTATGACAACTGTAAGTTTTAGGGAATCTTCAGTTAAAGAAATATTTGCTTTTCTGTGGCTGGTAAATCTCCTACTACTCTTCAGCACAATTCACTGTATAGCTGAGCTTTAGTGATACTTTAAAATACTACTAGTATTCTCTTTAAGCAAACAGTATGCACTAAAGCAAGAAAGCATGAAAAGTAGGTGTTGGGCACAGGATTTTAGATTTCTAAACAATAGGTGCTCTTTAAGTATAACATCAAACACTGATTTTGTAAAAAATATGGCCAGGATAATATGTCATAATATATGTCGTAATATGTATGTCATCATTAGTAAACGTTGTCAGCAATTACTGCAAACAAGAAAAAACGATTTGATGGAAATTGAGCCCCTTGGTTTGCCTACAGAAACATCTTGTCTTTTCTTTGTATTCTAAGTAAACTGCGGTCAAGTACTAATTTTCTTAAATCTTAACATAAATGGATTGGTGTGCAGTATCTTCACCCATTGTTAAATTTTTTTATGTACCTTTCTTTTGGCTGAAAATGTAAAATGTTATGATAAAGAGTTACAAATATGACCATTATTCCAATGACAGTACAAAGAAACAGTAAACACTTGTCCTTACTTGTTGAAGTGTATGATCTATGTGATTATGTGGCAGAAGTCGTATCCCATTACTGCACATTGATGGGCAAATGTCTTATCCCATTACTGTACCTTTGCAGGGATGTCTTCTGCATCGTTAAGAACAGCTCTTTTGTAAGGTTACATTTTGTAATGTACTATTTCACCCTTTGAGTATGTTATATTTTTCTTTTCAGAATCACTGGACAAATGGGAGCGCCTAACCGTGGCAGATGCTTTGGAACCTGTCCAGTTTGAAGATGGAGAAAAAATTGTTGTTCAGGGAGAACCTGGTGATGACTTCTTCATCATTACTGAGGTAAGGATGTGTGTTTCATGTTATATAGATTGCATCCTGTTTCTGCATTGCAGAACAACTGAAAACAAAATTCACATGATTCATTATATATACTTATTTTAACGACGTGAAAAAAATGTGCATGCTCAGAAGCAAGTTATGAGATGGGAGCGCTCGTTCTGGTAAAACTAGCGTTCGTAATGGAGTAAGCACATTCATCATGCTGTAACAGACTGAAAAGCGCGAATCGTCTTTTACTAACACGAAATCAGCAAAAGCAGCCCCAAGGGTGGCGCCATCCGAATGGAACTTCCCCTTTATAGTGCCGTCGTACGTGTTGTACGTCACCACGCTTTGCTAGAGCATTTTTTTTCACGATCGTGTGTAGGCAAGGTCGTTTTAACGATCGGGTTGAAAAAAAACTTGTTTTTTTCTAGACCATTAAAAATGTCATTTTTTACAACCCGAAAAACGGTTGTGTGTACGTGGCATCAGTCTTCTTATTTTTAACCGGCCGTTGTCTCCTGACATTCGGCCCCTGTGTACCCAGCTTTAGTGAGTCACAGCCTTAGAACAAGCATGTTAGTCAGGTGTCCTTACACTTCTTTGGCTTTCTGTTTCCAGAAAGCATTGACTAACTGACACCCATGTTGAGAGCTAAGATTGAACTTTTTATGATGTTCTGAATAGATGTCCATGGGCTACACATGATGCTAGTTCAAACAAATTTGGTCATATTCTGCCCGTCAAGAGCGCGGTGACGTACAACACGTACGACGAGCCTAGATCAATGAAGTTCAATATGCAGTTCGGCTCTTCTGCTTGATTCTGAGCATGCATGTTTCTTTGTGCATCGGAATTCCATATAGACGAACGGTTTTTCCGCTAGGATTTTTTTCCGTCAGAAAAATAGAGAACCTGCTCTCAAACTTTTGCTGGCGGAAATTATGACAGAAAAAGTCAGATGGAACATACACACGGTCGGAATTCCCATCCAAAAGCTCACATCTGACTTTTTCCGATGGGAAAACCGATCGTGTGTACGCGGCATTAGTTCACCTTTTCCCCCAAAAATAAAAAGGTAAAGTAACTCACTACAACCTCACCACTGCACTTATCTCCTTCCTTGATTGTTTTATGCTGCCAATGCAACCAGTGTAGGGGCCCAGGCATCTGAAAAATGCAGTAAACAGCCAGCAGACTGTGTAGCATCATAATGCTCATAATGGTGAATGGACATTAGTCATCACCAGCATGTGACCACGCTGACCAATGAGAATCACTCTGATGCCGCGTACACACGATCATTTTTCGGCATGAAAAAAAACAACGTTTTTAAAAACGTAATTTAAAATGATCGTGTGTGGGCTTCACATCGTTTTTCATCTTCTGAAAAACGACAAAAACATTTTTCGAGCATGCTGCATTTTTTAACGTCGTTTTAAAAAATGTCATTTTTCGGGTTGTAAAAAATGATTGTGTGTGGGCTAAAACGACGTTTAAAACTAAGTTTTAAACCCGCGCATGCTCAGAAGCAAGTTATGAGACGTACGTGTTGTACGTCACCGCGCTTTGCTCATCATTTTTTAAAAACGATGGTGTGTGGGCGACATCGTTTTTAATGATGGAGTTGGAAAAACGTGTTTTTTTTCATGCCGAAAAACGATCGTGTGTACGCGGCATAAGCCATCCTGGTGTCTCAAAGAAAAGACTGCAGAAAAAGGCATGGCTTTCAAATTCCCAGAATGCTACATCAGCTGGCATGGGCATTAAAGGATGATCCTCAAAGGAGATGAGTCCAGGAGGGAACAGGGGTTATGAGTACACGTTTGCGTGTTTCGTGAACAAACCCTTTAAGTTGATTTGAATATTATAATGCTTTTGAGAAATATCAGAGGTCACCCCTCTTGTCATTCTTTGGAAGACTTCTGCTTTTCTGTGGCAAAGCCAATTCTATGGTGATTCTAGCGAAGAAAGGTTTCTCCAGCTGTGTCCCTCTGCTGTGACTTTAAATTACCTTTAACATTCCATTAAGAATTGGTGATATAATTTCTGCTTAATTTTCCATAGGAAATGGAGGTTACAGCAAAACAACAGGGGCAGTAGACTTCACTTTCTTATTAAAATACCGGACACAGGAATTACAATATGTTCATTGTTAGGGAGGGGGTAAGAGAGATCTCCCAGCTTAGATGTCCTTACCAGGAAGCAATCAAGTCTGAGTGGGCTTAAGCATTGGATTCTGTATTTTCACAGAATTACATGGAAATGTGCAATTTTATTACATAATTACATTAAAGAATAGCATTATAAAGTAAAAACTAAGGGAATGCTTAGTGTTATTTTTCATATATTTGGTTTACTTATTTACATGTTCACCACTATAACATAACATGCACGTGTATTATATTTTTTCAATTGAGTGAATATGAAATATTACATATACATATTTCATATTTACTTCTTGCAGCCAGGTAAGCTTGGAATTAGAGCGCCAGGAAACTAATCAGGAAACTGCTGTATCAATTTATACACATGATTAGATGACCGAAAGGAGGAACACAACCTTTGTTAACATAGACAAGACTGTTTTAATTTGTCAGTTTATACTGGCTGCCAACAAGCATGCTGGGGGTACTGGTTTTCTTTTTATTACTTCTGTAAAAAAAATAATGAAAATAAATAAATAAAATGGATGGAAAGACAAAATAATTAGCATTTAGGCGTGTTGGAGAAATATCTTCATGACCTGTCCAGTTCTGTTCTAGAAAACTCTTGTACTGTACATGTAGGTGTTATGATGTCACTGTTGCTCGTGTCCTGATTTAGTTTGTGGATATCTAAATAGTAAACTAATTAGCATTTTCTATCATTTAAGATTTTTTTACCAACCAGGTGGGGAACTTTGATGAGCTTGTACATTAACTTGATGGACCTTTGCCTGTATTTATTTCTTCCAGGTCAACTCCAAAGAAATCTATATTTTCTGATAGATATAATACAGAATAAACTTAAGATTTATATGTGTACTTGATCAGTTTACTTTAAAAAATCATATAACTATACAGATTTGAATTTATTGTCTTTAAAGCAGTAGTAAACGCTACCAGCTTTTTATTTTCTTGGGCCCCCTGCAGTGTTTTGCATATTACCACATTATGGCAGACTTACCTTTAGAGCAGAGCCCTTTCACTGCTGCCAGCGCTCCCATCTTTGCCTAGTCTTCCTTTCAGGTCTGAGCTCTCTGGCTGTTTTAATGGGCCGCAAGTGCATGTGCACGGGACTCATATTGTATAAACACAATTTTAACGGTAAACAGCTTTCAGTTTTTAAAAATTCTGTTTTTACTGTCAATAAAAATACATACCCCATAAAAAAACGTAACAATATTACAAGGCATGGAATATTTATCACGACTAGGTGTCTTGCATATAATCCACCACATATTTGATTTGATAACATGTTCAAACTTTACAGATTACATAACTCTTTCCTACAAGTGTAGTAACACGCTTCATGAACAGCGTTCACTTCTTCAGGAGGTATTAATTTTATGGTAAATATTAGGGTTGTCCCGATACCGATACTAGTATCGGTATCGGGACCGATTCCGAGTATTTGCCGGAGTACTCATACTCCCGCAAATACCCCCGATACTGAAATAGAATACTTACCCCCCCCACCGCCGCCGCATCGCGCAGCATCCCGCCGCATCCCCGCTTGGTTAATACGGGCAGGGAACATTACAGCTTTCATTTGAATAGCTGTAGTGTTTCCCGCCGCGCCGTGTATAGACACTCCCCCTTGCTCGGGTGAACTGTCCAATCCCGAGCAAGGGGGAGTGTCTATACGCAGCGCGGCGCGAAAGACTACAGCTATTCAAATGAAAGCTGTAATGTTCCCCGCCCGTATTAACCAAGCGGGGTGGCTGGATATGGGGGAGACATGGCTGGATATGTGGGGGACATGGCTGGATATGGGGGGGGACATGGCTGGATATGGGGGGGACATGGCTGCATATGGGGGGACATGGCTGCATATGGGGGGGACATGGCTGCATATGGGGGGGACATGGCTGGATATGGGGGGGACATGGCTGGATATGGGGGGACATGGCTGGATATGGGGGGGACATGGCTGCATATGGGGGGGACATGGCTGGATATGGGGGGGACATGGCTGGATATGGGGGGACATGGCTGGATATGGGGGGGACATGGCTGGATATGGGGGAGACATGGCTGGATATGGGGGGACATGGCTGGATATGGGGGGGACATGGCTGGATATGGGGGGACATGGCTGCATATATGGGGGGACATGGCTGCATATGTGGGGGACATGGCTGCATATATGGGGGGGACATGGCTGCATTTGTGGGGGGACATGGCTGTATTTGGGGACACATTTAAAAAAAGTATCGGTATTTGGTATCGGCGAGTACTTGAAAAAAAGTATCGGTACTTGTACTCGGTCCTAAAAAAGTGGTATCGGGACAACCCTAGTAAATATATAGACAAACCAGTCTAAACTTTCAAACATTGCATTAACCGCCGAATAGAAGCTACAGGGGTTAATATCCAATGTCCCTACTAGATAATATAGATATACAAATGAATCTAAATCTTTTTCATTTAATAGCACCATGACATCATTACGCATCTCCTGCACGTTAGTTTCCTATGCATAGATCTGTAACTGAGATGCTATCTATGAGATCTCTCCTCAGTGGTGGTCAGGATGTTACCCACTGTAAAGGTAAATGCTAATTGTGTCTAGGGGATACAGGAAAAGGCATTATTACTTACCCTATTCCCCACTCTGGCCGGCTCTAGCAAGCCCTCAATATCATCACATGCAATTCAGGGCTCTTCACTCTGCATTGTGCATGGAGAGGACGAATGTACAACTGTGGCTGACAGCACCTTAGAGATTAGACTGTGAGGTATTTTGCCTTATTTTGGCACCTCTGGGGCAGATCCTCAAAGAAATTACGCCGGCGTATCTGTTGATACGCTGCGTAATTTCAAATCTCGCGCGTCGTACCTTTGTTTTGGTATCCACAAAACAAGATACGACGGCATCTGTGTTAGATCCGACAGGCGTACACCTTAGTACGCCGTCGGATCTTAGATGCAATTTTTCTGCGGCCGCTAGGTGGCGTTCCCGTCGTATTCCACGTCGAGTATGCAAATTAGCTATTTCTGACGATCCACGAACGTACGAGCGGCCCTCGTATTTTTTTACGACGTTTCCGTTTGGCTTTTTCCGGCGTATAGTTAAAGCTGCTATATGGTGACGTACTCAATGTTAAGTATGTCGTTCCCGCGTATAATTTTGAAAATTTTACGTCGTTTGCGTAAGTCGTCCGTGAATGGGGCTGGACGTAATTTACGTCCACGTCAAAACCAATGACGTCCTTGCGACGTCATTTAGAGCAATGCACGCCGGGAAATTTTAGGGACGGCGCATGTGCAGTTCGTTCGGTGCAGGGACACGCTTCATTTAAATTAAATACGCCCCCTACCCACCCAATTTGAATTCCGCCCCCTTACGCCGCAAGAGATACACTACGCCGCCGTAACTTACGGCGCAAATTCGTTGAGGATTCAAACCAACTCAAAGTAAGTTACAGCGGCGTAGCGTATCTGACATCTGCGCCGGGCGCAGCGTAGGTATGTGAATCTACCCCTCTATATGCAACAAGCATTTAACCCACTGCAGGGTGGATTTTTTTGGTTGTGCCTGAAAATAAAAATGTTTAATTGTTGTATTTATGTACACAAGAAAAACCATATCACACAGAGCTATGTTGTGCTCTCTCCTTTTTTGGTGCTAAAATCAAAATGGTAAATAAATGCTCCACTGCAAAGGAAACATGGAATACTGAACTATTCTGCTGCCCACAGCACTGATTGCTCCTGTACTGATGAGAAATTGCATGAGAAAGATACAGGTGCATCTAAAAAAAATTTGAATATCATCAAAATTAATTTATTTCAGTAATTCAATTCAAAAAGTTAAATTTGTATATTATATAGGTTCATTACACACATAGTGATATATTTCAAGCATTTTTTTCTTTTAATGTTAAAGATTACAGCTAGTGAAAATCCAAAATTCAGTATCTCAGAAAATTTGAATATTACATAAGACCAATAATAAAAAAGGATTTTTGATACAGAAATGTTGGCCCACTGAAAAGTATGTGCACGTATACAGTATAGTATGCACTCAACACTTGATCGAGGCTCCTTTTGCATGAATTACTGCATCAATGCAGCGTGGCATTGTGTCGATCAGCCTGTGGCACTGCTGAGGTGGTATGGATGCTCAGGTTGCTTTGATAGCGGCCTTCAGCTCATCTGCATGGTTGTGTCTAGTGTCCCTCATCTTCCTCTTGACAATACCCCACAGATTCTCTATGGGGTTTAGGTCAGGTGAGTTTGCTGTCCAATTAAGCACAGTGATACCATGATCATTCAACTAGGTATTGACATTTTGGCAGTGTGGGCAGGTGCCAAGTTCTGCTGGAAAATGAAATCAGCATCTCCCTAAAGCTGGTCAGCAGAGGGAAGCATGAAGTACTCATGAATTTCCTGGTAGAGGGCTGCGCTGACTTTGGACACCAGCAGATGACGTGGCTCCCTACATTATCGCTGACTGAGGAAACTTCACACTGGAGCTCATGCAACTTGGATTTTGTGCCTCTCCACTCTTTCTGCAGACTCTGTGACCTTGATTTCCAAATAAATGCAAAATTGACTTTCATCCAAAAAGAGGCCTTTGGACCTCTGAGCAACAGTCCAGTCCTTTTTCTCCTTAGCCAAGGTAAGACGCTTCTGACATTGTCTCTGGTTCAGGAGTAGCTTAGTACAAGGAATGCAACAGTTGTACCCATGTCCTGGATACATCTGTGTGTGGTGGCTCTTGAAGCACTGACACCAGCTGTAGTCCACTCCTTGTGAATCTCCCCCACATTCTTGAATGGTCTTTGCGTCACAATCCTCTCAAGGCTGTGGTTATCCCTGTTGCCTGTGCCATCTTTTTTTACCATACTTTTTCCTTCCACTCAACTTTCCATTAATATGCTTGGATACAGCACTCTGTGAACAACCATCTTCTTTAGCAATGACCTTTTTTGTGACTACTTCTGTACCTCCTTGTGGAGGGTGTCAATGACTGTCTTCTGGACAACTGTCAAGATAGCAGTCTTCCCTATGATTGTGTAACCTACTGAACCAGACTGAAAGACAATTTAAAGGCTCAGGAAACCTTGACAGGTATTTTGAGTTAATTAGTTGATTAAAGTGTGACACCATAGGTCTACAATATTGAACTTTTTCACAATATTCAAATTTTCTGAGATACTGAATTTTGGGTTTTCACTAGCTGTAAGCCATAATCATCCAAATTAAAAGAAAGAAATGCTTGAAATATATCACCCTGTGTGTAATAAATCTACAGTATATAATATATGAGTTTCACTTTTTGAATTGAATTACTGCAATAAATAAACTTTTTGATGAAATTACATATTTTTAAGATGCACCTGTATTGTAAAATTTGACATACAACATGCTGTAGTTCCTCCTGTGAGCCCTTACGTGATCTACAAGATACAATACTGATGTAGAAGCTGCTAGATCAAACCACTTAAGCCCCGTACACACGACCGGTTTTCCTGCCAGGAAAACTGCAGGGGGAGCTTTTGGCTGGGAAACCCGGACGTGTGTATGCTTCCTCGCAGTTTTCCCAACAGGAAAACTGCCGGGAATGCCGGCGGGAAAATAGAGAACCTGCTCTCTATTTTCCCGGCGGTTTTAAACCCGGAAGTTTTCCTATGGGGAAACACTGCAAGGGAGCATACACACGGCCGGGATTCCCGGCCAAAGCTTTTCCCACAGTTTTCCCGATGGGAAAACCTCTCGTGTGTACACAGGGAAAGTTACCGAGCAGGTTTGCGGTTTTCCCGTTGGGATTCCCAGGCGGACTTTATACAGCTGGGAATCCCGGTCGTGTGAAAATATGGGAGTCTGAAAATTGGGCACCTGCAAGAACATTATTTGTGAAGATGGTGTCAAATGGTGATTTCATATAAACACAACAGTAGCTGAAAAAAAAACACACATTATAAATATAGAGGGGCAGATCCACGTACATCGGCGCATATTACCGCCGGCGTAGCGTATCTAAGATACACTACGCCGCCGTAACGTACTTTTTTTTTAGAATCCTCAAAGAATCCGTGCCTTAAGTTACGGCAGCGCAGTGTATCTTTGGCGGCGTAAGGGCGCGCAATTCAAATCGTTTTGATGGGGGCGTGTTTTTTGTAAATACGTCGTGACCCGACGTAAATGACGTATTTTTTTAACTGCGCATGCGCCGTCCGTGGGGGTATCCCAGTTCGCATGCTCGAAATTAAACCGGAACAAGCCAATGCTTACGACGGTGACGTCATTCTACGCAAATCCCTATTCGCGAACGACTTACGCAAGCGACGTAAAAAATATAGATACAAAACAAAGATATGACGCGGGCAATTTGAAATTACGCGGCGTATCAATAGATACGCCACCGTAATTCTTCTGTGGATCTGGCCCATAACATGCTTTTAGAGCAGTAGACACGTTGTTAAACCATATAACATTTGGAAAGCCTAGTTATCTTAATAGTAAAGGGCTAAAGACCAAGTCAAAGTTGTAATAATGCAAAAATCGACAGAAATGTTGTCACGTACAGCATGTGTGTTGTCTTTGTTTCTTTTAAAATATGATTGGCATTACCCATTTAAAAATAAACCACAACAAGATTTAGGGTTTATAGATGATAGACAAACCTCACTAGACAAAACCACAAAAGCACAGTTGATGTGTGTACTGAATGATGTGTACGTGATTAAGCATTACAGAGTCAAGTGATGATATTGTTCACAGAGTAAATAATCATTTTAATCACCTGTCTTACTTTTTGTTCATTAAATCCACAGTCAGAATAAAAGTAAACGCTGACGTTATGTATCATCAAGTGGATAAGTTAACCACAGAGATTGTGATAGAATTTAACTGGTGGGTGATGTGAGATGATCGATAATGATTGAATATCTTTATGCACTTTGAGACCTCTGCAGACACCACTTATCTGAATGTTGGTACTGTTATATCAACCTTGGGCAGATGTGAAGAGACAGGCAACTGTCACCTCTGTAAAACCAGCAACAGGGTAGAGAAATACTCATCTGTTTCCATGTTTCATTTCCTTGCTGGCTTGATGAGCGAGATGCTGCTCCCTCACTGTTGACTTACATTCTATAGCAGGGGTGCCCAACCTTTTGAAGAGCAAGGGCCACTTACGCGACTTGGTACCCGGTCGCAGGCCACAATGAGCCGAGCGGGTGGATGGCAGCTGACTCAGCTCTATAAAGCCCACTCTACTCTCAGCACACCAAACTCGCAGGTAATAACAGAAGTCTATGACTTAGGGCAGGTAACCCGCAGGTGCACTTCTCTGCACCTGTGGATCAGTTTGAAAGCAGCCCAGTAACCACTGCAGAACAATGCCTATATACACTGATTTTAGTAATACACTTACCTTTAATAACAGTATTCTATTTTATTCCATCCCAGAGCAGGAGGTCGTGGGCCACATCAGAGGGCTCTGCAGGCCACATGTGGCCCCCGGGCCACTGGTTGGGCACCCCTGTTCTATAGCATCTCTGCCCAATATGTGAAATGTCATCAGAGCAAGACATGAGTGTAAATCATTCATTGCTGACCAATGTTGTGGTGACCACTGTCTCAGAAGGGAATTCCCGTAATTTTGGTAAGATGTCTTAAAATTTTCTGGTGTATTTTCAGGACAGGAAGTGAAATAAAATATCCCCAACAGGACACAGACAGCATACAATTTGCCTCATAGTTGTTTTAATTACTACCTACTATATCCAAAATACAAGAGTTTTGGCTATACTTTTTACAACAAATATTCTAAACCATAAAAAAATGGTCAGGGCATTTTCCATGCTGTTTCACTGATCTTCACACCAAAAGTGTATGTGCATAAAGGGGTATTCTAAATTGAACCTGTACTCAAATTGTCACTATTTTCTATCTGATAGGCAATGTGTAGCAAGGTTAAGTTTACTTGGGCAGTAACCTGACTTTACCTTGAATTCCTCCTGAAAAATAGCAGTGCATGTCCTGATGTTCTGTTACCTAATCGCTATGGGCCAGATTCACGTAGAAGTGCGGCGGCGTAACGTATCGTAGATACGTTACACCGCCGCAAGTTTTCATCACAAGTGCCTGATTCACAAAGCACTTGCAATGAAAACCTACACTGGCGGCCTCCGGCGTAAGCCCGCGTAATTTAAATGGGCGTGTGCCATTTAAATTAGGCGCGCTCCCACGCCGGACCTACTGCGCGTGCTCCGTTTCGAAATTCCCACCGTGCTTTGCGCGAAGTGACGTAATTTTTTCGAACGGCGACGTGCGTAGCGTACTTCCGTATTCCCGGACGTCTTACGCAAACGACGTGAATTTTAAAATTTTGACGCGGGAACGACGGCCATACTTTGTACAGCACATACGTGTGCTGACTAAAGTTAGGGCACCTAAAATGACGACTAACTTTGCAACGGAAACTAGACTAGCAGCGACGTAGAGAACGCGAAAATCCGCCGCGGATCGCCGCAACTAGTAATTTGCATACCCGACGCTGGTTTTACGATGCAAACTCCCCCCAGCGGCGGCCGCGGTATTGCATCCTAAGATCCGACAGTGTAAAACAATTACACCTGTCGGATCTAGGGGCTATCTATGCGTAACTGATTCTATGAATCAGTCGCATAGATACTCTGAGAGATACGACGGAGTATCTGAGATACTCCGTCGTATCTCGACTGTGAATCTGGCCCTATATGTCTGCAGTGTAAGAATATCTGAGGCACTGCTGTCTCTGACTGCTAGGATTGAGATTTGTTGTTGCTACTGAGCTGCTATGTCTTCATCTTGCTAGAGAGGTACCTTTTAACTGATGACTTCAGTTCAAGGACACTTCTGCTTCATTCATTGTGGGGTTCCACCATCTCTCCCGCTTCTTGGTCATTACCCAACCTGTCATGAGATCAGCAGTCATCAGGTGAGCAGCTCTTATATGGGAAAGCATAGCCCTGCTTTGTCCACAAATGTTAATTTAGTAATACTGGCCTTTTTTTGGCATAGCTTCCACCCTACGATCAACCAGTGATAATATGTATATTTGAATATGAGGTATATGAGTGAGATAAATAAAATTATTAGAACACTCTGATCAGCGCTCTCTGCCATTGGCTAAGAGAGCTGATTGGGAGTCAGTCAGCTGTTGGTTTTCCAGCATGCATGTCCCACAGAAGCTGATATACACACGGCAGAATGTCGGCTTTTTTTTATTTAACCAGCAAATGTCTCCCGACATTCTGCCCGTGTGTGTGGGGCTTACGTTTTAATGTTTTGTGTTCTTTACCTTTGCTTAGATCAGATCCATCATCGAAAAATAACAACTTGTTAGTCTTCCGTATAGTGGAGTTTTTTTTTCTGTTGTGCTTATTACTTGGTTGCCTAAATTGTAATCATATACAATATATGCATGCTTTGTCGTAAGACTACACCCAGAAATGGCACATCTGATTTGACCCTGATGACTTTCTAAGTCCATGACCTAGATTAGAGGCTTCCAATCTCAGTCTTCAAGTACCCTCAACTGGTCATGTTTTTAGGATTTCCTTTACCATGCACAGGTGCTTTAATATAATGGTAATGGCTTGGTATTTATTACACCTATTTTATCTTAAATTCTTAAAATATGGTCTGTTGTGGGTACTTGAGAACTGAGGTTGGGAACCATTGGTTTAGATCAGGGTTTCTCAACCAGGATTCCATGGAACCATAGGGATCCTCCCAGAGGTTGCTAGGGGTTCCTTGAGTAATGAGCAATTTCTGCCTCTCAGATAAGTTCTCACTGACACCAATGATCTTTTTAGCTGTGAGGCCCCGTACACACGTCCGAGAAACTGGACAGGCAAAACACATCGTTTTGCTCGTCGAGTTCCTTGTGAAGCCGCCGAGGATCCTCGGCGAGCCAAGTTTCCTCATTGACTAACGAGGAAATAGAGAACATGTTCTCTATTTGGCTCGACGAGTTCCTCGTCGGTTTCCTCGGCCAAAAGTGTACACACGACCGGGTTTCTCGGCAGAATACGACTCCGATCGAGTTTCTGACTGAATTCTGCCGAGAAACTCGGTCGTGTGTACGGGGCCTCAGAGAGTAATTCTTCCCAATGACCACAAGTGTAAGGAGCATTCTTCCCACTGACCATCACACTAATGTATCAAGAGTTGTAAAGTAATTTTTATCAGGGGTTCCCTGAGACCAGAAAGTTATTTCTAGGATTCCTCTGTGTTGAAAATGTTGAGAAAGTCTAGATTGATCCAGAAACCTAACTCTATATGACAGCTGAAGATATTGCAAGTATTATTTGGATGCCTATCCCCTAAATGCCATTCAGTATGAAGCTGGTGAATGTCTGTAAGGGATGTTCGGTTTTATTGAATAGTTGTGTTTTAAATTTGCTAGGGTCATAAGTTGTTCTGGATTCACATGTGAACTTTCAGGTCTCAGGTCTTATTGGAAAGCTTCCTCCTTTTTAATGCTCTGGTTTGTTTGATTTATATGGGGCTTATAAATACTTCATATTTTCTTTCAGAACCTTGTAGGGAAGAGACCTAATTATGATCTAAATCCTGCTATTGAAGTTAGCTAGCCATTGCGCACCATCATAAATATACTAGAACGCTGTGTGCACATAGCCTTAGGTAGCTCTCTCTTCTCAATGTGTTCCAAGGAATGAATTGTCTAGGGGTTAGTCTCTTGAACAAACGGCACACTATATATGAATGATTATGATGTGATTTGGCAGCTAGCACCACGTTTTAGGAAAACTGTTCCCGCACCAACTATAGAGGCTCCTGAGATCCACCCTATTTCCATGGATATTTAAGCAACACAACCTGGCAAGACAAATACTGATGTGGCACCGCTCCAAATCTCAGCAGCTGTTCCGTTAAAAAAAAAAAGAAAAAAAATGAAGGCTGGTAACTATTTGTGCATGCTGCCAATTTTCCACGCTGCTTTATCTCTTTACGAGGTGCCTACATTTAACATGGGGAAAGCAATCTGCAAACAGTTGTATGTCTTCAGCAGAGTTGTGATCTCGGTGATCCATGTAGGCTGTAGCAGAGCTTGATCTAGAAAATGACCTGAGTACCTGATAACAGTGATCTCATAACAGTTGCTTTGGTAATAGGAAACATGTTAGAGCTTGGGGGAAATATGTTGATACAAGAACATTCTTAGATCATGAGTCTTTCATAAGCTAATCACTTGCAGACTTCTGTATTCAAAGGAACGGGTGTCTCTGAGGTCCATTGTTGGTGGAATCCTGTGTTTGAACATAGATTAAAACATCTCGGGTGCCAGTTATGTGCATGGCATCATGGGAAGAAGCTTTGACAGTAAGAGAAGAGTTCCGCAGCTTACCTTTGTGCGAGCAGAGTTGGCAGGAAGATCAGTCACATGTAAATTGGAATATTTGTTTTATGTGGAGATTATTTATTTAAACAAGAACTATATAGATATTTTGAGACTCAAAGAAAGGTTTCAGTAGGTGGTAAATACATCATGGTCTGACAACACTCAGCTCGTAGAATGCTGTTTCTTGTCAGTTCACTGAAGAAATTGTTCTCTGTTCTATATGTAGTGAGAGGAATGTCGACTTTGTCTCGGATATTAACCACTACAGTTTTTTTTTCTTGTTTTTTTTAAGTGTATTTTTGTGCGTGTACTTGAGAGAGGAGCCGGACTGCAGGAGTTGGGAGTAGGCAGGCCTCCCCCAGAGGCAATCTGCCACCTTTCTCCATGCAACGGGTGGCAATGGCGGGTGTGTGAGGGGGTCCTCCCACACAGCCTGCCCTACCTGCTCCGCTTTGAAGCCCAACGGGGCAGAGGGACTCCCTATAAGGGAGTGAGAGGATCTAGCCCGCTTAACCAGCCCCGTTAGTCCTTCGCCTCTCTTTTTAGAGACCGCGTGGTCAAAGTGCGTGCATGTTAACCCAATTTCGAGTGCGTGTAAGTGTGGTAGTTTTTGTGGGAGGGGGGTGGGCGTACTAAGCGCAGGCTTACCTCGCATAGCACACCCACCGGGAGCCGGGCTGAGACCACCAAACTCACTGCAGTTTTGAAAATAATAAAATATTTGCTAAAATGAATTGAATAATTGAATATTGACTAATATTGTGACTTTTATGTACTAAGTTGGTGCACCCAGCCATATAGGACCAGATTCTCGTCCAGCGGCGTATCTTTGCGGCGGCGTAACGTATCCGATTTACGTTACGCCTCCGCAACTTAGACAGGCAAGTGCTGTATTCTCAAAGCACTTGCTCCGTAAGTTGCGGCGGTGTAGCGTAAATCGGCCGGCGTAAGCCCGCCTAATTCAAATTTGGAATAGGGGGGTGTGTTTTATGTAAATGTTCTGTGACCCGACGTGATTGACATTTTTCACGAACGGCACATGCGCCGTCCGTGAAAATCTCCCAGTGTGCATTGCTCCTAATACGCGGCAAGGACGTATTGGTTTTGACGTGAACGTAAATTACGTCCAGCCCCATTCACGGACGAGTTACGCAAACAACGTAAAATTTTCAAATTTAGTCGCGGGAACGACGGCCATACTTAACATTGGTACGCCGCACTTACGCCACCATATAGCAGGGGTAACTATACGCCGGGAAAAGCCCAACGTAAACGGCGTAACTTTACTGCGTCGGCCGGGCGTACATTCGTGAATTTGCGTAGCTAGCTGATTTACATATTTCAACACATAAATCAGCGTACACGCCCCTAGCGGCCAGCGTAAATATGCAGTTACGATCTGACGGCGTAAGAGATTTACGCCTGTCGGATCTAATAGATATCTACGCATAACTGATTCTAAGAATCAGGCGCATAGATACGACGGCACAACGCAGAGATACGACGGCGTATCTGGAGATTCGCGTCATATCTCCACTGAGAATCTGGCCCATAGTTTTGATCCAATCTAGCACCCAGCTGAGCTATGGTCTTAGAACAGTTCCTAAAGAATACAGGCATCCTTCTACATAGACTCATCCTAGCATCCTATGGCAGGCACAAACAAACTACTGCAAGCAAATGTTTGTTATTTTGGCTCACCTAGGTCCAAATACAACATTGTGAATGGGAGCCACTTACATTGCCATGAGTTGGAAGTGTACCGCTTCAAGTGCCGTCACAAGACAAGCAAACCTTACTACCAAAGCATGAATGTTCATAGTCCTTAAATTGTAAATAAAGCAAACAGTGACATTAATTTATCCAACAATCGCTATCTCCCTTTGTTCAGTGTAATTTAATAAAGCCTAATTGGCTTGCAGTGCTGCCCATACCTCTCCTAGTCTGAATTATACTATGCAGGGAACTTCAAGAGATAAATATAAAGGCAGACTCGGTTACTATGTAGAAATTCATTTAAAGCGGGGTTCCAACCACAATTAGCATTTTTTAAATGTATGTCCTTTCATCCTGCGTATTTATAATATAAATCCGGTCACTTACTATTTTAAGAAAAACAAAATAAAGCTGCGCCAAAAAGTTATTTGATCATAAGGGATAACCCCTATAATAATGAAAAACAGTCCGTATGGGTAAATAAATAGTCCACAATAGATGTTATCACAGAAAAAATTGTGGTTAAACCGAATCTTCCAGCAGACACACTTATGTAATTAATCCTTAGCAGACCACCACTACGTGAGGAAAAAGCATTGTCTGAAGTGATCCCTTCACCAGTAAAAGGGGCTGCTTACCAGAGGGTAAGCCAATTGTGCATTTGGCTAGAACCCAGCCGCGGCCTTTAATCCACCAGATGACAGATCACAATGGAGGAAGCAGCACTCAGGAACCCGCCAGATGACACTCTCCCATATGTAAAGTTTAGAAGACAAAAGAGGGATGCACCATAGCGTAATTCGATTATAAAAATTTAATGAAGTACGGTTGGAAGGTACTTACACAACATCACATTAAAAACAGCTTAGCAGCATGCAGTTTAAAATCAGAACAAGCCGGCCGGCAAGTTTAAACGGAGCCCTTCCTCCTCAAAACGTGGTGACGATACTGCCTGTCCTTCCCAGACGCGTTTCGTCATCAACTGACGTTCTCAAATGTCTGCAGCCTCTGTATTTTTGATTAGCACAGTTTTTTTGTTTCCACTTACTATTTTACAATCTGCCGCTGCTCCGCATAGTTATTAAAAAAAGATAGTTTATAAAACTATGTGCACACCGTTGTCATTTTGCTTGTGGGCATTGTAAAAGCCCACAAGCACTTACTTCCTGGAAGTCTTGGATGGGGAGTGATAATTGGATAGCGCACTGCATCCTGGGAAATGATGACACACATGTCCCAGGAGCATTAGAGGGAGATGATGTCAGAATCCTAGGTGATTCCAAAGGCAGATTTCGTGGGACTGCATAGCTACAGGCATTTCCAGATGAGTAAACATTTATTTTTTTGGGGGATGGAAACTCCACTTTAAGAATACTTTAAATTAATGCATAACCAAATGGGTGCTTTACGCCAGCAGTCACGGTGTTAGTCGTTAGCCAAATTTAAACATGGCAGTGTGTAGAAAGTATATTTGCTTCTCGTATGCTTGTTTCTATACAGTCCAATTGCTTTGGCTTTGGCTTCTGAAAATGCTCATTTGGAGATGTCAAGTGCTGCCCCATAGATGTAAGAGTGTTGCCATGACCCAGTCATTTTTGAAAAGAGTTTGATTGGGAGACTATCATCCAAAGGATGTCGTCATCTAGCTTTTGAGTGTTCAGGAATAAGGACAAAGATACATGAAGGCACCTGTTTTCTGCTTTTGCAGTATGCTCCCAATACCGGTTTATAATAAAAAGGTACTTATACTTAAAACTATAGCAACTGTTGAGTTTTCAGCTTTTGATGTATTTAAAAATACATTGTAATGTGATTTGGATCTGTTGAAAAGCTAGAAGAGGTAGGCCGGCCATACACAGTTTGAGTCTTGGCCAGTTCAGCAGAAACCTGCTGAGAATCGAACCGTTAATGGGCAGGCCGAATGTACCAAGTTGATCTATCGATCAACTTGGGTGTAACCAGCCTGCCAGATTCTCTTGCGATTATCGCTAGCTGCTGCTATACCCGATAATCACTGTCTTCTCCCAGGAAAGAAATTTTCTTGATTCCCACATCAACACAGACAGTGTTAATACAGGAATCCCTCTTGCCGGGCCATTGTCTTCTGCCAGCAGGGAGGGGTGGGGGAAGCCCGGCCTGTGTTGTTGGGGGAATCAAGCTAGTTTTTTTTCCCTGCAACTTGCAGGAAAGAAATTTGCTCTGTATATAGCCGGCCTTAAATTTTAGGTTCCCATAAGAGTTTGATGAGGATTTAGTGATCCTGCTGAATCTTGCAGGATGATGTGACAGTCATGATGTTTGCGATCAACTGCAAACATCTTTGGATGCCCTTAAAGTCTATGGGCCAGATTCTCAGTGGAGATACGATGGCGTATCTCCATATACGCCGTCGTATCTCTGAGTTGCGCCGTCGTATCTATGCGCCTGATTCATAGAATCAGTTACGCATAGATTTCCCTTAGATCTGACAGGTGTAAGTCTCTTACGCCGTCGGATCGTAACTGCATATTTACGCTGGCTGCTAGGGGCGTGTTTTCACCTCGGTTTTCCCGGTGGACTTTTTACCGCCGGGAAAACCGAGAACCTGCTCGGTAGCTTTTTCCCCCTACACACGGTTGGGTTTCCCGACAGGAAAACTGCCATAAGAGCTTTGGTCGGGAAACCCGGCCATGTGTATGCTCCACTGCAGGCTTTCCCCATAGGGAAACTGCAGGCTTAAAAAACGCTGGGAATCCCCCTGGGATTTCAGGCGGTTTGCCTGTCGGGAAAACTGCGATGGAGCATACACACGGCCGGGTTTCCTGGCCAAAAGCTCTCATGGCAGTTTTCCTGCTAGGAAAACCGGTCCTGTGTACGCAGCATAAGGACTTGTTCTGGTGACAGCTATAAAACTTTGGATTTTCTATCACTTTCTTTCTTGGTGACAATGGTCACCATGACAAATGCTGACATATATTGGCGCACCCTGACGCGTTTCGTCATTGGCTGACTTTATCTGAGGGCGTGGATATACCAAGATATAATCACATCAATTGGTAGGGAACCATCATTTAAACCATATCCATGATATTCCAGAGGAAGTCCCAGATGTTAATAATAAACCCAAACGCGTTTTAACTTTCCAATAGCATATGTCTTCCTCAGGGGATTGGTGTCACTAACCGTTTCTGTAATAGAGGTATAAGTCAGTGCCCATAGAGAATACAGAACAAATAATTATCAAAAGCTCGATATAGAGTAACTTACATCAAACAATTGTACATCAAAGAGCATTAAATAGGAAGAGTGTCTTCAAGCAAATAACCTACTGAGATATACCAAAGACTCCACAAAGCATAAAAAAAGCTTGCGCAATCAACTTTGACCCGATGCCTGGGCTCCCACAGCAAAATATGGAATATAAAAGCTCAAAGAAAGGTTAATAAATGGGAATCCACTGGATGGAAGGGGGTCCCAGAAAGACAAGGGTCAGAGGCAAACCAGTCACAAGTACTGTCCCCAGCTGCTTCTGATACTTTTTTCTCTCACACTCCAGCCCTGCTGTACAAGGACTGCAAGAGGCTGATACTACGTCCAACTCAGCTACACTGTTTGGGTTTAAAATGCACCTTTAGTGCCGGTTCACACAGGGGCAACCCGACTTACAGCGCGACTTTGCAAGGCAACTTCAGCGCGACTTGGAGCAACTTACAACGTGACTTAAAGTTGCCTCCAGGACAGGCGTCTTTGGCTGTGGCCAATCACAGAATAATCAGCTCTGTGGGAGGGAGGGGTTTGCATGAGTAAACTATTTTCTCTTCCTGTAAAGTTGCTTCAGTTAAGACAGAGATCCAACTTGGAGGCAACTTCCATTGAAATTTATGGGTACAAATTGCCTAGAAGTCGCCTTGAAGTACTACAGGAAGCTTTTCTTAAGTCGGAGCGACTTCAGTAGTGTACATTAAGACGGCTCTCATTCACTTCAATTGAATTTCTTATGTCGCGTGACTTGGGGGCGATACAAGTCGGATCCCAAGTCGCGGTAGTGTGAACCGGCACTTATTGATTTGTTAATAATTACAGAGCCGCATTAATTAGTATATTACCCTTTGCTGTTTTATAAACACTTTGTATATTCAGAAGCATGTGACTTCATGAAGTGGATGTAGAGATGTTTTGTTCCTCAACTCAAGAGTAGACATATGTGTTCAAGGGAGTTTACACCCGATACCCTATATCCAGCTAAATCTATCAGCATTCCCTTCTAATTCTAGTCATCTAGTCATCTCAGCTCTCTTACTACTTAGTGTTTAAACTATGAGTGTGGAGCAGAGAAAAGAAATTTCAGACAGATCTCCTAGATCTGGTTTCTCAGTTAAGTTCACACAACCTTCTTCTTTCCCAGACTGGACAGATGTGGAATGTATCCGAGTCCAGGGTCACGGTATTATCCCATATGAGCTTCCTGGCACAAGCAGGAAAAACTTTTAAGAGCCATGCAATGCTTATTGTCATAAAGAATTACATTCTGGCAAGCTACAGCCCCAACAGATGTACTGTATAGTCCCCAACAAACTGCTTTTGTTTTTATTTTTGTTCTTCATTAACGGTGACCATACATGGGCAAGTCTTCAATGAAAACCAAAAATTAGATAATTACCCATTTTACAAACAATTGAGAACATCAGTAGCAGTTGCTTCTTCCCAGGCAGAATATTTATTCTTTTATGTTGTAGTGAAAATTTTCACGACACTTGTGTTTCATCACTATAAATTTTGAAATAGTCCAGTAAGGGAACAATTTTTTTTCAAGCTGCATAGCCCGTCCCAGGAAAATACATTTGAAATAAGCCCATTTTGCCATATGATTTATCTGCTTACAGGTCATGATAGATACACTTTTGTTAAAGCGTATACCGTATTTATCGCGGTATAACGCGCTCCCGCGTATACCCCGCACCCCTAAAGTTGCCCCCAATCCTGTGGACAAAATTTTTTTTTTGTACTTACATTTTTGGTGTCTTGCGCGGCGTCCATCGGCGGCCTCGTCGGGTCCGGCGTTCGTCTGCGGCTTTGGGTGTCCTCTTCGTCGCGTCCAGCGTCCTTCTGCGGCTTCGGGTGTCCTCTTCGTCGGGTCCGGCGTCCTTCTGCGGCTTTGGGTGTCCTCTTCGTCGGGTCCGGCGTCCTTCTGCGGCGTCCTCGCGTCCTCCCCGCTCGTTTCCCATGCCGAGTTTGAATATTGCGCCGACATATACAGAGCGCAGTACACTCGTGTATTGTCGGCAATGCTCGGCTACCCGCGCTGACGTCCTGTACGTCCAGGACGTGAGCGCGGAAGGTGCCGAGACTGCCCGACTATACCCGAGTGTACTCCGCTCGGTATATGTCGGCGCAGTATTCAAAACTCGGCGCGGGAAAGCGGGTATGGGCGTATACCGCGCACCCACGATTTTGCAAAAAAGTGCGTGGTATACGCCGATAAATACGGTATCTAAACCCAAAAGCATACCTAAAACCAATCTTTTAGCTATAGGAAAGGGGGACAACTTTTGTAATCAAAGGATAAAGGATAAACCCATACCCCTAGCCCAGTTACAAGGGCCTTTAGGAAATGAATATGCAAAAAATGATTAGTTGAACCGCCAATGCTTTTTTACCACTCTTGGCCTTTATCTTGGCTTTTGAAAATAGCAAATGCAATCATTAAGAGATTGGATAAAGAGTTTTGTGCATTCTAATACTTATGGTCAATAATTTTATTTATTTTTTTAAAACAATTGTTTTTTTAGAAGTCTATACTTCAGACTTTAAAGAGGGACAATTTAGGGGAAAGAGGGACGGTGGCATTTGGTTTCATAAGAGAAAGAGTCTCTCCAAGGCTATTCCTAAGTCCGATGGACCTTTTCCATCGGATTTTCCGATCGTGTGTAGCCAAATCTGAGTTTTTTCATCAGAAATTCTGATGATTTCCATCAGAGTTTAGATATAGAACATGTTCTATTTTTTTTCGACGGAATTTCCGGTGTGATTTGGCCGGGCAAAAGCCTGATCGTGTGTATGTGGCATAAGACGTGGTGGCTGCATTCGATTAATTTTCACCTAGTAGTTCTGCCAGAAACACACGTCCAGTCCTAGGATAAAAATTCTCACCTACCTTACTGTATCAAAACAACAGTAACAGGACAGGAATAATATTTATTATTATTATAATACAGGATTTATATAGAGCCAACAGTTTGCGCCGCGGTTAACAAAATTAAGGCAGACATTACAGTTACATTATATAGAAAGATAATAAGCTGCGCTTTCAAAGTGACACATTAACCTAAATAAAACAAGACTTTACATTCACTTTAAATTGGATACTTCCTTATATATGACAGAAGGGTATTCTTCTGGAACCTTGGAGACAACCTGGCCCTTTGACAATATTGGCCAGTACTTACTCTAAATAATATTAGGAAGAGAAACTGATGATGAAGACATATCAATATTTTAATGCTCCATCCTCAGTCTTCTGTTTATTGGACAATAGATCATTTCCATCTCTATCTAGATCTCCTACATGCAAAATCTCCTTAATTCTCCCTAGGATACAATTTTTTTTAAAAAGCTATTCAGTACATTAACTTGTTAAAAATAGTCTGTTACTTTATTGCAACTGCTGCGGATCCTAATAAACTGTACTTTAGGAATCCCATGCACCCAATTAGAATGATAACTTGTTTTTGGTATATAACCATTATAAGCAGAATTATATGGTTTAATTATTAACATCAACAAGATGGTATTTGCACCGTTGAGCTTCTTGTTTCCATGACATTGCAATATATTCTTCCACCAGAGTCACTCGCCATACTGTGGGTGTTTATGTGCATCGTGGAAGACCAGTAGTCCCAATGACCATCCGATCTCTATGAGGCTATCAGTTCAATCGACTGCCTGTTTCTGCATATAGAGGAGTGTCAGTTTCATAAAAGGGGGTAACATCTTTACCTGTAGTGAGTACTGGGTGTACAAGATGATCTTATTTGTTGTAAGGTCAGTGGATGTGGAAAGTGATATCTACAGCTTTTAGATTGAAGTCTTGCTGTCAAGTACATTTTTACGACATTACAAAACTGTGGTGGAAGTCAGGGTTTTGCAATTTCTGAATAAACTTTAGTGGAAACATTTGAAACAGAAGTGTTACATATTTGGAATTATAGGGCTGGTGTTAGGCCACAAACAAACAGGCATTAAAATACAAATTAGCTAAGCATTTGTGTCGCTGTGTTGCTCTTGTTCTGCTCTTTCTTTTGAATACTTTCCCTATGCAAGGCCCACCCTCCGCTGCCTGGAATCAAATCAAGTGTAGTATCTGATACTCTGAACTATCTAAAATAAAATATGCTATACCATCACTTCTGAATGATCAATCGCCTTTTATTTTATTTTTCAAATTTTTATAGTAGTATATACTTGAGTATAAGCCGACCCGAATATAAGCAGAGGCCCCTAATTTTACCACAAAAAACTAGGAAAACGTATTGACTCGAGTATAAGCCTAGGGTGTCCATGTGCATGCCTCACTGTGCCCATGCCTCACTGTGTCCATGACTCACTGTGCCCATGCCTCACTGTGCCCATGAATAGACTGATGTTTAACATTGGAGTCTATGGAAGGGGTGCCCGGTTTGAAAAATCAACAAACGCAACAAACAACAAACTTTGCACACTTGTAGACGAGAACTGGGGCTACTGGTACCAGGTCCCCAAAGTCACCAGAGAAATTACCGTTTAACATGGGGGTCTATGGAAGGGGTGCCTGGATTTGAAAAATCGTTGCTCCCCAGCCGTAGGTCCCCTGGACAACAAACTTTGTACACTTGTGGGGTTAGAGTGGGGCTACATGTGTGCCAAGTTTGGGGTCCAGGGTACTGGGTCCTCAAAATCTGGGAGATTAGGCGCAAAAATGGTGACTCGAGTATAAGCCGAGGGGGGCATTTTCAGCACAAAAAAATGGGCTGAAAAACTCAGCTTACACTAATTCATGACTTAGATGATTCAGGGGAGGTCACACTTTTATAGTTTTCTGGTACAATCTTTTTTATTAGAGGTTTTTAAGAAATAAGAACAACTGCAATAATCCCACGTAGGGGATATAAATAATAAACATAACATGGCACAGTAAAAAATGGGAGTATAGCCTCAATTAGGAAATTGTAATAAAGATAGTAAAGTACCATCATCCGGGTATTGATGAACACGTAAAAGGGGAGGGTGGGAATAGGGGGACTAGTTGCTGAGGCTAGACCCAGAATAAACCCACCCAATGGAAAATGGACTATCTCGGTACTATTAAGCGAAAATAAAGGTGATGAGTAAAAAAGATAAAAAAGATAATTTTATTAAATTAAAATATTGCATTAAAAACAGTAATGTACATCAAAAGATTGGTCGATTCTCGACTAGTTTTGCGGGATTTCCGCTTCCTCAGGAGAGCCAATCTAAGGGACAATATTGCAATAAGAAATATAAAATGCAGATAAAACAGTTCAGCAATAAGTTAAATAATACATAACAATGAGAGTTTTACCCAATGTGTAACAAAGCAGGCGCAGCTGAAAAGTGCACATTAAAAACATATTCGATAGTGGGAATTATCAGGCATCAACAGCCCTCCGGCCCAGGCCGGGGGTCAACATAGAGTAACTGAGCATTATTGCTAAGAGGTTGAGGCGTGGAGTAATCCAATAAATTGTGGGAAATAAAACTAAAATCAGGGACACATAAACAAAATAAAACTGGAACAACACAAAGGAAAAACGAATGGGAAGGGTGAGAGAGAGAGAGAGAGAGAGAGAGAGAGAAAGAGGACACTTTTATAGTTTTAGTTGACCACATTGATCATTCCACCTGATTGCTAAAGGTTTGACTATATGTATATGAATTACCAAATTAAGAGAGATTGCTAAATAAAGGTGAAACCTTCTAAAGATTGGGTTCACCTGCTTTATTACTAACATATCTGAATTCAAGTTCTTCTATGAAAAGTCATTTTTCTTGGTCCACCTGTGGTTCATTAGAACAGATTCACCTTCCTGGTATTCAATCAAAGATTGTTAGTTTAGTTGAGATACAGAGACAGGAGTTAAAAAATGTCTTATCTGAGGACAGGCAAAGGTCAGGGCAAGTCTCCGGAAAGGATGTGGGTGCAAACAATAATTTATCAGGTTTTACAAAAGTTTCAGCAATTCTGTGGTTAAGAGATTCAATGGAAGATTGGTAAGGTTACCGCTTATGAGCTGATAGACCTTGGTTAGCGTGACCTTAGGTCACAGGTAGACAAATTAATGTTGAATGCAGAAGCTAGTCGGGTCAATTTAGCAGTCAGACTTCTCCTTGAAGGAACCTGGAAATATGTGTTGACATTTATAGCCAAGACTGAAAAAGTCAGGAGCCAGCTGTCATTGTTTAGTCACAATGGTTAAATGATCCCTTCATTTTGTCGTTGTTTGCTTATATTTGCCCCTTTATAAGTATAGTATTTAACATAAAAGCAAGAAACGATCTTAATATTGGTGAATGTTTTTGAATTTGTCAGTGAATAATGGTAGTAAATGTGCTTTGGAAATCACGTACATGAATGTGTGACAAATCCTTTGTAAAACCCTAATAAGTAGACAATAAGGGCCAGATTCAGGTAGAATCAGGCAAGTGCCTGATTCACAGAGCACTTGCAATGAAAACCTACGCCGGCGGCCTCCGGCGCAAGCCCGCGTAATTTAAATGGGCGCGTGCCATTTAAATTAGGCGCGCTCCCGCGCCGGACCTACTGCGCATGCTCCGTTTCAAAATTCCCGCCGTGCTTTGCGCGAAGTGACGTCATTTTTCGAACGGCGACGTGCGTAGCGTACTTCCGTATTCCCGGACGTCTTACGCAAACAACGTGAATTTTTAAATTTCGATGCGGGAACGATGGCCATACTTTATACAGCACATACGTGCTGTGTAAAGTTAAGGCACCCAAAACGACGACTAACTTTGCGACGGGAAACTAGACTAGCATACCTGACGCTGGTTTACGACGCAAACTCCCCCCAGCGGCGGCCGCGGTACTGCATCCTAAGATCCGACAGTGTAAAACAATTACACCTGTCGGATCTTAGGGATATCTATGCGTAACTGATTCTATGAATCAGTCGCATAGATACTCCGTCGTATCTCCGCTGTGAATCTGGCCCTAAATACCTTCGGTTTGGATTGTAGGTTTACTTTATTATGTTTCAATTTCTGCCTATCACCTAAGTGATGTTTTTGTGTATTTGTTTTTCTGCCTGGCAAGCAAGAGTAAGTTGGTTTAATCTTCCAAATTTTCCTGTTCATGACGTTAATTCAGCATATGCTGTCTTACTGTGGGTCTTTTCCAATAAGGATTCCCCCACTGGCATTTTCCCTGGAGGGCAACTGTTGACTAAAGCCTGAATAAAGCCTGTTTGTTAGAAAAGCGAGCACTTGGCAGATCAGCTGTCTGAATCTCACGGCAGAATTCTCCCATAAAAGTTTACAGCTTTACGAACAGTTACATTGTGTGATTGTTTACTGGATCCCCACTCTACAACACTGTCGTGCAGGGAGGCATGGGCTTTGCCAGCTCAGATATATACACAGCAAAGTTTTTCTCTCTGTCCTGATTAATGAAGGCATGGCCTGAGGCACATTAGGCTATCATAGTGATAATCTCTTGAAAACACACAGAATAATTATTAATTATCTAGATAAATGGTATTAAGAAGAAAGCTTTTAAATAATGAGCTCTGTGCTTTGACGGTGGCCATAGGCATAAGAGGGCAGTCTGATTTTTATGGAACGACTTGATTGTCCTTTGTCATTTGGCCATTCCATGAAGCCAAATGCTCACTAACTTTCAGAAATGGAGAGAGAAGGTGTACAGGGGTGCAGACACAGTTTGCAGGTGCTGAATTATCTTGGAAGTTATAGAACAACCATATTAGGTTTCCTAACCAATATTAGGCATCTGCCTGACCTAACAACGTGAGTCAGATTAGGTGCCTAATATTTTATTTGCTTCCCAATGTCAGTCTCCAGCAAATTAGAACAGTGAGTAGCACAGTAGTGACAACACCAGATCTCACTCCAAATTTCCTGAGAATAGCAGTCAGAGGCAGCCTTGACTTAGATTCAGACTGCAGAAATACAGCTAGTTAGCACAGGAATGCCAAGGCACCTCTACATACCAGAAAGGGCATTGCTATTTTTCATGAGAAATTCAAGGCAAAATTCAAATTTTTTAGGGTACTGCTTAGGCACAAGTGGCACTTTTAGGTGTTTCCAAATTGTTTTCTTTTTAAGATTAGGTCCACCATCAGTCAGTATCCAGCGTTTATTATTTTTGAATGCTTGTTATCTAATCTCCTAATCCAAAACCGATATTTAGGCAATTAAAGTGATACTAAAGCTACAATTTTATTTTTAAATAATAAACATGTTATACTCACCCGCTCTATGCAGTGGTTTTGCACAGAGCAACCCTAATCCTCTTCTTGGGTCCTCTGTCGGCGCTCCTCCCCTCCACCAAGTGCCCCCATAGCAAACCGTTTGCTTTCTGGGCAATTGTGCATGCTCTGCGTGTCCATAAGAGCTAATGGCTCCCGCTGCTGTCTCAGTTAATGAAGGGGAAAGCTAGGAGAGACACGGCTCTCGTGCACGACGCTGGATCGAGATCAGGCTCAGGTAAGTATTAGTGGCAATCAGGGGGGAGCTGCACACAGGTTTTTTTACCTTCATGCATAGAATGCATGAAGGTAAACAACCTTCAGACTTTAAAACCGCTTTAAGTGGATATTCTGGAGGGGAAAACCATCTTATGGCTATCTTTCATACATATGCACATATAAAAGGAGAATTCTCTTACCTATTATACTTTGTAAGGCTGGGTTTTTACTTGTCCTGCTGCATATTCGGTAATAGAATTAGGGAAAAACTGGAAAATAAGTTAACCTCATAAACTGGGCCATTCGGCCTGCCGAGAAGTACTCCGAGCAGTATGTGCCTTCCTTAATTTTCTAAGTGGAAAAAAATCTAAGTATAATTATTCTTAAAAATGTTCCCTCCCACCCCCACCCAGCACTGTATACGTGCCTATTTTTTATTCCACTCCAGTCCAGTCATTTGATTCTGCAACTCCAGCTCATGGAGCCCTTGACATCGGCTGGGAATTCTGGGAGCCGTAATGTTACCCACAGGCCTCTGTGGCTCAGCCATTGTCAGCCCCCCTGCTCTCTCGTGCAGCAGCGGCTCTCTGACGCAAGGGAGCTGGAGCTGCAGGATCATGTGCTGTACTGGAGCAGAGTGAAAATAGGTAAGTACACACATCTTTTTTATATAAGTTAAGCAGGATAGGTAGAAGGAGGGGGGAGGTAACATTTTAAAGAATGGATAGCATTAGGCTTTTCTTCCACTTTAAAACAAACATATGCCCAGAAACAAAACAACAAAAAAAAACATATTTTGCAGTATACCAGTCCTTAAAGCGGAGGTTCACCCATAGAGAACACATTTTCCCCTTAGCTTCATGCTCGTTTTGTCTAGGGGAATCGGCTAGTTGTTTTAAAATATGACCTGTACTTACCGTTTACGAGATGCATCTTCTCCGCCGCTTCTGGGTATGGGCTGCGGGACTGGGCGTTCCTTCTTGATTGACAGTCTTCCGAGAGGCTTCCGACGGTCGCATCCATCGCGTCACGATTTTCCGAAAGAAGCCGAACGTTGGTGCGCAGGCGCAGTATAGAGCCGCACCGACGTTCGGCTTCTTTCGGCTACGAGTGACGCGATGGATGCATCCGTCGGAAGCCTCTCGGAAGACTGTCAATCAAGAAGGAACGCCCGCTCTCGAAGACCCATACCCGGAAGCCGACGGAGAAGATGCATCTCGAAAACGGTAAGTACGGCTCATATTTTAAAACAAAAGCCGATTCCCCTAGACAAAACGAGCATGAAGCTAAGGGGAAAAGAGAAAAAAAAAACGAATTGGGTGAACTCCCGCTTTAAAGTGTACTGAATGCAAACTTTTTATTTTTATTCTGATAGAGTAAAAGAAGATTATAACCCCGGTCAGATTTTATTTTGCCATCTGTGTCTCCCTCCACTACCTGTCCCATAGCCAACACAGGAAGTGAGAAATAATCCCTCCAAAGTGAGGAAATCCCGGGATGTCACAAAACTAGTTCCCCTCTATTCCTGTTCTGGTATCAACCCAAAATGTTCTTTTACTTTCATTTTAGATTATAACAGCAAACAGAACAAATATAGAGGGTCAATCTCCCTATAGAGGGCACAGATCGCAATACAAACTGTGAGGTGTTAAAATCGCTCTCCACTCTATCCAAAACTATAAAAACATTTTGCCTTTAGTTGCACTTTAAATATGATGGCGTTATTCATTTTCAGGCTCTTTTACCTCCATATTTAGCTCCATCCTACAAATAATATACTCCCTATCCTCGAGTGGCTACGTTCACTCTTCCACTTATCTGTGGAGGGAGCATTGGTTACCACTCGGCCTGACTTCACAAATGCCTGCCTTTGTTCATCCCCATTACATGATTAGCAATATATGATATTTTTGTCTTTGGGTTTGGTTGTCCTTTAACAGAACTAAAAAAAAATGTAAATTTGGTTTGTAAGGAGAAAAATTGCCAATTTCATCTAAAGGTCAGCTTCGTTCAATATTTTCTAAATCTAATTTCAGAAGCATAGTCAGTCATCCCAGCATTTCACTACTGTTGTTTGGCAGTTAGCTAATGAGTCAATTTTGTTGCTAATTTCTGTTTTAATCGCTCCCTCTTAATCTTTGACATCTTCTCGAGAAGCCCTTATAGTGGAGGTTATGTTTATTTTCTCTAGTGATTATTCCCTTGGTGACACTATTTTGTACATCTTTTCAGCCTAATCACAGATACGGCCATTTCGGGAATAATAATCCATTATATTCGCCTTTGTGTTGACTCAGAAGACATTTTTTGGCTGGTGAGAAGAGAAAGATAATGACGCCTTTGTGTAGGGAAGGAATTCTTAAAATGTATTTTTTTTTTACTTCTGGCTTTTTCCTGGCTTGCATATATAGATATGTCTGAAGGAGGAATAAGAGGGCAGGGCTGGCACTGTGCCCCAGGGCTCTGGAGTTGGCACACAGACTGTAAAACCTGGCCTAGGAGTGGATGCTAATTTCATTGTTTTCCCACAGAAGTCCACAGTTCATTCTTTGATGAATTTCAGCAAAACGTAAAATTATTTTTCATAATTAAACACCTGCAGTCAATATATTACCATAGTCTTCCCTTAAAGGAGTGCACCGCTTACATTTCAAACGATATATAATTAATTGCTACACAAATTGTTTTGTAAATTTATATTTATATAAATATAATGGTATAAATAATTTTTCTATTTCAATCTGCACCCAGCTACAACTTTTTATTTTTATTTATTTTTTATTAGCCCCTCCTTCCCTTTCCCAAAACATATTAAGAATTTGCAGCTTTTGAAAACATGGCAAATGTATTCTGTAAGGGAGTGCTCATCAACCCTGTCCTCAGGGCCCACTAACAGGCCAGATTTTATGTATTACCTTGGGGAGATGCACACTAGAATACTGCAATCACTGAGCAGCAAATGATATCATCTGTGATGTATTTCAGTTATCTTGCAAACCTGGCCTGAGGCTGGGTTCACACTGGCACGACAAACGCTCCGACATTGGGAGCTCATGTCACATGACGTGTGAAAACCAATGTTTCCCTATGGCCGTCTTAACTGGTCCGACACACCAGTGTGAACCCAGCCTCAGGCTGGGTTCACGCAGATACTACACGACAGTCATACGACTTTCATCCTACTTTGCTCTGCGACATCAGTCCTACATCAGTCCTACATTGGTCCGACATCCATCCGACTTGAATGAACAGGATACTACTTTTATCCAACTTTATGATAGTCTGACTTATCCTTTGACCTATCAAAACAATCCCAGTGTGAGATAAATTCCTTTTACTGCTGCTGTAATCAACATGTCGGATGCCAAAAGTCGGACGGTAAGGTCAAGGATGCTACTTTGATCCGACTTCAATGATATTCAATGGGCTGAAGTAGGACCAAAGTCGGACCAAAATAGTACAGGGAGCATTTTTCAAAGTCGGACCAATAAGACGGCTCTCATAGGGAAACATTGATTTTCACATGTCATGAGCTCCCAATGTCGGAGCGTTTGTCGGACCAGTGTGAACCCAGCCTCCTAGTGGGCCCTGAGGACAGGGTTGATGACCACTGCTGTAAGGGACTGCCCAAATCCTTGTCCATCTGAATATACATACAGCATCTGAGAACACACTGTACACTAAGGGGGTTGATTTACTAAAGTTAAATAGACTGTGCACTTTGTAAAGTGCAGTTGCACTCTGCACATGCAGTTGCACTCTGCACATGCAGTTGCTCCAGAGCTTACTTTTCAAAGAATACCCAATCACGTGCAAGAGAAATGAAAAAAAAAAAACAGCATTTTTGCTAGCACGTGATTGGATGATGGAAGTCAGCAGAGCTTCTGCTCATTTTTCACTTTGCAAAGTGAACATTCTAATCACCTTTTGTAAATCAATCCCTAAGCATGCACAGTCTGAGAACAGGACACATACATAAGGCATGCACAATCTGAGAACACACACAGCACGCTAGGCATGTACAGTCTGAGAACACAAATCATACATAGAGCATGCACAGTTTGAGAACACACACAGTATACTAGGCATGCACAGCCTGAGAACACAAATGGCACATAGGGCAGTTGCAAAGAATTGCATGGCAATGAAAATCACATTGTTTTCAATGGTGTCTGTTCACATCAATGCGGTGCAGCACCATTTTGCAAAAGGGTCATGTGCTATTTCAGCACAATTCTGGCCCCATAGAACAAGTAAACCAAATCCAAGGTGCATCTGAGTTGCATCTATCAACAAAGGCCTGGGGAATGCCCAGGAAAAACCAAGCCTACTTACCGACCAGCTCGCAGACAACCAATTAACCTGTCTAACAGTATGCAAACCCCTGTTTTTAACGCATATTGTTAGAAAGGGTTATTTGGTTGTCTGTGAGCTGGTCGGTAAGTAGGCTTGGTCTTTCCTGGGCATTCCACAGGCCTTTGTTGATATCTGTTTCAGCCTTCCAATGCTGCTTACTGCGATGGCCAGCTATGAGGGCGGTGGACAAGTCTGTTCCACCTGTGGTGTATGTATTGGTCCAGCAGCGCACCAGCACCTTTGAAGCCACTATGCTACATGCTGGGTGTTTGGTGTGCTCCTGTACCTTTAAGAAGGGATGGGCTGCCCTTCAGTCCACCTGTCTTCATCTATCCATCAGAATGCACGTGCCTCCATTGTGGGGACACTCATAGTTTAGTGTTAGGACCACAGTCTCCAGCGCATCGTGACGTGGCTCTGTGGCTCACGTATGCGTTTGCAAATGCGTGTGGACAAAACCCCTGTTTTTAACGCAAACGCATGCGTGAGCCACAGAGCCACGTCACGGCACCCTGGAGACTGTTGTACTAACAGTAAACTATGAGGCCCCGTACACACGACCGAGTTTCTCGGCAGAATTCAGCCAGAAACTCGGTCGGAGCTGAATTCTGCCGAGAAACCCGGCCGTGTGTACACTTTCGGCCGAGGAAGCCGACGAGGACCTCGGCGAGGAAATAGAGAACATGTTCTCTATTTCCTCGTTGTTCAAGGGGAAATTTCGGCTCGCCGCGATCCTCGGTGGCTTCACAAGGAACTCGACGGGCAAACTGATGTGTTTTGCCCGTCGAGTTCCTCGGACGTGTGTACGGGGCCTAAGTGTCCCCACAGTGGAGGCACATGCATTCTGATGGATAGATGAAGACAGGTGGACTGAAGGGCAGCCCATCCCTTCTTAAAGGTACAGGAGCACACCAAACACCCAGCATGTAGCATAGTGGCTTCAAAGGTGCTGGTGCGCTGATGGACCAATACAAACACCACAGGTGAAACAGACTTGTCCACCGCCCTCATCTATAGCTGGCCATCGCAGTAAGCAGCATTGGAAGGCTGAAACAGATATCAACAAAGGCCTGGGGAATGGCCAGGAAAAACCAAGCCTACTTACCGACCAGCTCGCAGACAACCAAATAACCTGTCTAACAGTATGCGTTAAAAACAGGGGTTTTGAGTTGCATCACATAACCGCACTGAAAGTTGGATCAAAATCTGATTGCAACATTGTGCTTCTAGCATTACAATACTATTTGTTATTGCTGTGGTTATTAGAACAACGTGGGAGAACGAATGTTTCTTTCCTTGGTGTAGCACTGATGTTCTTCCATGTAGTGAAGTGATAAATTGTTTATGACAGCACTGTGGTATGCTTTGCAACATACAGGTTGTGGGTGAAAGGACAAAAAAGACAACTGTGCAATCAGAATTGGTTATTTAGCATGAGGCCAAAGAAAAATATTTTTTTGCAGTTTGGTCAGCAAACAGTTTTAAGCTATGCTGTATGCATACAGGACAGTATGTTATTGTCCAATTCTTGTCATCCGGGTATCTTATAGAAAAGAACTTGAGTCAGGAGATTTCCTTTTTGTAGTTTTGGCCAGTTTACATAGTAAGGTGTTCCCACACACCATTGCAGGTTGCACATCTGCCTGTGCTATCTCCATAATATATAAAATAAAATAGAATAAAAAGCAAAACTTAGCAATGTTGTCACCTACTAAGAGGCCATTTTGGCCGCCCACAATTTTTGTTTCGGGTTCTTGTCATAATTGTTCCTGTTATGTTATACGTTGGTGGGAGTCCTGCTGTGGGCGATAGCCATTGGGCTGACTCTCTACCCCTACGTATTTATGACTGTACCCTGATTGTGACACCTCATAATGTTCATGTATAACATGTTAAAATTCTAATAAACATATTTTCAACTCTAAAAAGCAAAACTTAAAAAAACAAATGGAATACAGTAAGGTTTTTTATTTTTTTTGCCATCTGTGTCCCATAGGGGAAATTCCCCTTCACTTCCTGTCCCATAACCAAAACAGGTGAGAGGAAATCCCCTAAAGGGAATAAACCCATGGCTGTCACCAGAACTGGTGTCCGTTTCATTACAACTCAAAATTTGAGATTTTCATTCACTTTCCCTTTTGGCGATAACAGTAAACAGGACAAATACGGCGAATCTCCTAACATGGGCTTAGATAGCATTAAAAACTTGACAGGTGTTCTAATCCCTCTGAACTGTATCCAAAATAAATATAAGTCTTGCCTCTAGTTATACTTTAAAAAAAAAAGAAGAAATAAAAGAAGAATGGGACCCTCTTCATAATGGGCACTGTAGGTATGACCTCACCAACTACATTATGTCAGAACACCTTTGTTTTATAATGACTTCCCATCCTTTTTACCATGTACTGACAGTTAAGGAAGTCCAGGAGCTGGTGTACTTATGGGCCCTTGTATGGAGCAGTTCATCTCAGTAAACACTTTACACATACTTACCGGAAGAAATATGTCAACATTTACTAGCAGAGCCTCCTGCTTGTGTGAGCTGATGTGTGCTTGACTGCCAAAACTGTGTCAGAATGAAATAGCAGAAGGTTTTGAGAAGTGCATTACCAGCCCAGCAGGAGCCACACACTTCTGGGCAGTTGTCCAGTCCTTGATAACTGTCCGGAGAGAACGCCTTACTCCATGCAGAAAGAAGATCAGAACACAATTTTTAACAGAGCTAGGAAGATTTAGAATCTCTGTCTGGTTTTCATTGGAGAAATCCCCCCTCTGTTTAATGGAACCAGCATTTAAATCAGTACGGAGGTTCTGATGCCGCGTACAGACGATCATTTTTCAGGTTGTAGAAAAAGAAAATTTTCAGGCTCTAGAAAAAAACAAAGTTTTTTTCAACTTCATCAATCAAACGGTATTGCCTACACACGATCGTTAAAAAAGCGCGGTGACGTACAACACGTACGATGGCACTATAAAGGGGAAGTTCCATGCGGATGGCGCCACCCTTTGGGCTGCTTTAGCTGATTTTGTGTTAGTAAAACATGATTCGCGCTTTTCTGTCTGTTACAGCGTGATGAATGTGCTTACTCCATTACGAACGGTAGTTTTACCAGAACGATCGCTCCCGTCTCATAACTTGCTTCTGAGCATGCACAGGTTTTTCACGTCGTTAACCACTTGCCGTCGCCGCACCGTCATTTTACGTCCACAAGGTGGCTCTCCTAGGCGAGACCACGTAAATGGACGTCCTACCTTTTAGCCGCCACTAGGGGCGCACGCCCCCCGCTCGCCCCCGACTCCCGTGCGTGTGCCCGGCGGGCGCGATCGCCGCCGGGCACACGCGATCGCTCGGTACAGAGCGGGGAACGGGAGCTGTGTGTGTAAACACACAGCTCTCGTTCCTGTCAGCAGGGGAAATGCTGATTTTCTGTTCATACAATGTATGAACAGAAAATCAGTGTTTCCCCTAGTGAGGCCACCCCCCCCCCCACAGTAAGAACACACCCAGGCATACTTAACCCCTTCCCCGCCCCCTAGTGTTAACCCCTTCACTGCCAGTGGCATTTTTATAGTAATCTAATGCATTTTTATAGCACTGATCGCTATAAAAATGCCAATGGTCCCAAAAATGTGTCAAAAATGTCCGAAGTGTCCGCCATAATGTCGCAATACCGAAAAAAAATCGCTGATCGCCGCCATTACTAGTAAAAAAAATATTAATAAAAATACCCCCTATTTTGTAAACGCTATAACTTTTGCGCAAACCAATCAATAAACGCTTATTGCGATTTTTTTTTACGAAAAATATGTAGAAGAATACGTATCGGCCTAAACTGAGGAAAAAAAATGTTTTTTTATATATTTTTGGGGGATATTTATTACAGCAAAAAGTAAAAAATATTCATTTTTTTCAAAATTGTCGCTCTATTTTTGTTTATAGCGCAAAAAATAAAAAACGCAGAGGTGATCAAATACCACCAAAAGAAAGCTCTATTTGTGGGAAAAAAAGGACGCCAATTTTGTTTGGGAGCCACGTCGCACGACCGCGCAATTGTCTGTTAAAGCGACGCAGTCCCGAATCGCAAAAAGTACTCTGGTCTTTGGGCAGCAATATGGTCCGGGGGGTAAGTGGTTAAAGCCCACACACGATAATTTTTTACAACCTGGAAACCGACAAAGTTTAAAACGTTGCGAAAAAATAGAGCATGTTCGAAAATAAATTTGGCAGTTTTTCAGAACCCAAAAAATGCTCTGAAGCCCACACACGATCGTTTTAAATTACATTTTTAAAAAACTTTGTTTTTTACAACCCAAAAAATAATCGTTCCAAAAAAATTACTAAAGTTTAGCTTTAAATTTAGGATTCAGAGATCACTCAGTATAAATAAGGAGTAATTTTGCATTACTAAATGTAATCTGTGTTATCATACTAACATCAGGGGTGTTTAGCAGGCAACCTACAGGTCAGATCCAAAGACCAAATCTCAGAAAACCCGGGGCTATTAAATAGGCAAATGCATACAAAAAATGTACTTCAGCCTTGCACTTCAACCTCCTGTACCCACTATTGTTCCCTTAGAGCAGTGGTTCTCATGCTTTCTAGTGCCGCGACCCCTTGATAAAATTTCCCAAGTTGTGGGGACCCGTAACAGTAAAATGTATTTTGGTAGCGTGGGTTGTCAGCACCCAAGGCAAGTAATTTGAGCCCCTAACCCACGGACATTTAGTGCTCCCCGAGTGCCTTCCATTAGTACAGTATTAAAACCCCTTATGGTACATTTTAGGATGTAACCTAAAATGTGACCATTCTCTCTTTGTACCACCCTTTCTTTCCCTTTTCCCTCTCTCTATTCAATTTTCTTTCTTCCCTATCCCTCTCTTTAGCCTTTTTCTTGTTCTTTTTCTTTCTCTGCCTTTTTTCTTTGTTCCTCCCTCTCTTTTCCTCTCTCTTCCATGTATCCCCAGCCATGCCATAAACTGAGTGGGCAGCCGCGGGCTCCAGGCACAGCCATGCTGGGCGGCCACAAAAAGGCTGGGAGAGTGGTGCAGGCTTCAAGAACAGCCCAGGATTCGTGACCCCTGGCAAATCATCATTTGACCCCCGAGGGGGTCCCGACCCCCAGGTTGAGAACCACTGCCTTAGAGCATGCGTCAAATGCAAGGTATGCTGGTTGGATCCGGCAGAATGACCTACACTGTGGGGAGGTGCTGGGTATTTTTCGAAGAGGTGAGATGCAAGGAAGCATTAGGGGAGGCGACGAGGGCTGTGGAGTGAGGTATGTGCAGATGTGGGGAATGGGGGAGAGTGGTGCAAAGGTCAGAGCTAAAGAGGGCTGGAAGTGAGATGTGGACAGCCTGTGAAAGAGAGCTTAAAGGGTTTGTAAACCTTCGTGTTTTTTCACTTTAATGCATCCTATGCATTAAGGTAAAAAACACCTTGCGCTCTCCGCCCCCCCCCCCGAGCCCCCGTTTTACTTACCTGAGCCCCGAACTTCAGTGGGCTCGACCCTGATTTGACAAGGCGCAGGAGCGTGAAACATGTCGTCATATGGACGGGACCAATACGTTTGACTCGCTCTCCAAGTGCTCCCTCCTCCCTGGCTTCAGCTTCTGCTTTTGCCCGTCAGCTCATCGAGTGTAGTCATTGCGTTGTCTCCATGGGGAGAATTGCCACAGCCTGCGGTTGTTTCCTCCCCAGCACCGGTAGGCACTATATAGCCCAAGAGGTTGGTTATAACATCTGACACATGTGATTGCATGGCCTTTCATGTTTTTTTTATCTCAATAAACTACTACCTTTTGACACAAACTGGTATTCTCACAACTTATGCCAGGCATTACACAAGCAACACAGCTATACCTGGACCTACAGTGAGGGCTTGTGGATTTTAATTGCAGCTTTTCTTCATAGTTCTTCTCCCCAGGACCAAGTTCATAGTAGCTAAGGTCCACTGGATTGCCAATTTGTTGGCTTGCCAAAATGTTGTCCTTTCCATCAGGCACCTAATCTTTTTTGTGGCTTAGTTCATTGGTCCCAGGACAGAACCCTGGGGGACCCCACTTTCCACACAGATCATTCCGAATACTCCCCATTTATTGCCACCCTTCGGACTCGCCCCTGTAGCCAGTTTTCAATCCAGGTACCCACCCTATGGTCCATGCCGAATGACCTTAGTTTGTACAGTAAATGCTTGTGGGGAACTGTACCAAATGCCTTTGCAAAATCTAGATACACCACATCCACAGCCCTTCCTTCATCAAGATGGCAGCTCACTTCTTCATAGATGGTTAATAGATTTGTCTGGCAAGAATGATTCTTTGTGAATCCATGCTGATTACTGCTAATGATACCGTTTTCATTACTGAAATCTTGTATACAGTGTCTTAAAAAAAGTATTCATACCCCTTGAAAATTTCCACATTTTGTCACGTTGCAACCAAAAACGTAAATGTATTTTATGTAGATTGTAAGTGATAGACCAACACAAAGTGGCACATAATTGTGAGGTGGTTTACAATTTTTTTTTACAAATAAATATCTGTAAAGTTTGGCATGGGTTTGTATTCAGCCCCTCTGGGTCAATACTTTGTAGAACCCCCTTTGCTGCAATTACAGCTGCAAGTCTTTTTGGGGATATCGCTACCAGCTTTGCACATCTAGAGAGTGAAATTTATGCCCATTCTTCTTTGCAAAATAGTTCAAGCTCTTTTAGGTTGGATGGAGAGCATCTGTGAACAGCAATGTTAAAGTCTTGCCACAGATTCTCAATTAGATTTAGGTCTGGACTTTGACTGGGCCATTCTAACGTGAATATGCTTTGATCTAAACCATTCCATTGTAGCTCTGGCTGTATGTTTAGGGTCGTTGTCCTGCTGGAAGGTGAACCTCCGCCCCAGTCTCATGTCTTTTGCAGACTCCAACAGGCTTTCTTCAAAAACTGTCCTTTATTTGGATCCATCCATCTTCCCGTCAACTCTGACCAGATTCCCTGCCCCTGCTGAAGAAAGGCATCCTCATAACATGATGCTGTCACCACCATGTTTACCCTGGGGATGGTGTGTTCAGGGTGATGTGCAATGTTAATTTTCCGCCACAAACAGAATTTTACTTTTAGGCTAAAAGTTACATTTTGGTCTCATCTGATCAGAACTCCTTCTTTCACATGTTTGCTGTGTCCCCCATATGTCTTCTGGCAAACTGCAAACATGACTTCCTTTGGCTTTGTTTCAACAATGGTTTTCTTCAATAAAGGCCAGATTTGTGGAGAGCACTACTAATAGTTGTCCTGTGTACAGATTCTCCCACCTGAGCTGTGGATCTCTGCAGCTCTTCCAGAGTTACCATGGGCCTTTTGGCTGCTTCTCTGATGAATGGTCTCCTTGGCCAGCTTGTCAGTTTAGGTGGACGGCCATGTCTTGGTAGGTCTTTAGTGGGGCCATACTCTTAATGGATTGACCAGTGCGCCCTGAGATGTTCAAAGCTTGGGATATTTTTTTTATAACCTAAATCTGATTTAAAATTTTCCACTTTATCCCTGACCTGTCTAGAGTGTTCCTTGGCCTTCAAGATGCTGTTTGTTCACTAAGATTCTCTAACAAACCTCAGAGGGCTTTACAGAACAGCTGTGTATTTATACTATAAATGACACACAGGTGGGTTTTACTAATTATGTGACTTCTGAAGGCAATTGGTTCCACTAGATATTAGTAGGGGCATCAGAGTAAAGCAGGCTAAATACAAATGCACGCCACATTTTTCAGATATTTATTTGTAAAAAATGTTGAAAACCATTTAACCTTTTTCATTCCACTTCACAATTATGTGCCACTTTGTGTTGGTCTATCACATAAAATCCCAATAAAAGTTGTAACATGACAAAATGTGGAACATTTCAATGGGTATTAATACTTTTCCAAGGCACTGTATATTCCCTTATCATCCCCTCCAATAGCTTGCAGACTATTGATGTTAGGCTAACTGGCCTGTAGTTCCCAGGGATATATCTCTGCCCTTTTTAACACTGCCAACACTGCTCTGCAAAATCCCCAGCTGTGGTGGGGAAATGGACAGGAGGGGCAGACAGAGAACAGCAGGATCAACCAGGTTTTTTTCCAGAATAAAGACAATTAATCCCAAAGTAACTGAGTGAGTATGAAGAGCATGTAATACAGCATTTATTGATAGTTTTTAAAGATGCAGGTTTAATGACACTTTAAGGCCTCCTACACACGATAGGAAAGCCAGAGGACAACGGTCTTAAGGACCGTTTTCATCTGTCAAAACTGATCGTGTGTGGGCCCCATAGGTTATTTAACCTTTGGTTAAAAAAATAGGAACTTGCTTTAAAATTGAACCGATGGACGCCTAACCGATAGGTCAAAACCGATCGTTAGTATGCAAAAGCATCGGTTAAAAACCCGTGCATGCTCAGAATCAAGTCGACGCATGCTTGGAAGCATTGAACTTCGTTTTTTCAGCATGTCGTTGTGTTTTACGTCACTGCTTTCTGACACGATCGGTTATTTAACCTATGGTGTGTAGGCGTGACAGACCATCAGTCAGCTTTATCGGTTAACCTAAGACAGCGGTCCTTCAGACCGTTGTCCTCTGGCTATCCTATTGTGTGTATGAGGCCTAATAGTATATAAAATGGGTGATAAGTTCACATATTTAATTCATAGTTCTTCAAAATTAAAGCTGAAGATTAGTTAAAAAAATCGGTGGGTACAGTGACAGTCTCATAACTTACCTGTAATAAAATGTGTCCCACCTACTGCTGACTGCTATTTACTGTACAAATAATCCCTCCAATGATGCTGGGTGCTCTTTGCAACTCTAAACTGCATTGGGTCTAACTTTGAAGGAGTCCCAGTGGCCGCCCTGCTCTTACCTAGCCTATCCTCTCCTCCATTAACAACACTCCTTGTATTTCCATAGTAGGCAACACATTCTCTGAATGGAGGATAGGCAGATGAATGATAGGATCCTCTCCTTCATTCAGAGAACGTGCTGCATTCTGTGAAAATAATACAAGGAGTATTATGAATGGAGAAAAGAAGGGCGACTATTGGGAGTCCGTCAGGCCTCGTACACACGACTGGTCCGCGGACCAGTTTCAGCGGACATGTTCGGTCGTGTGTACGGCCTATTGGACCGTTTTCCAGCGGACATTTGTCCAGCCGACCGTTTTCCAGCGGACAATTTTTTTTTAGCATGCTAAGAAACATGTCCGCTGGAAACCTGTCCGTCGGACATGTTCGGTCGTCTGTACAGACTCACCGGACATGTCCGCTCGGCTGAAAGCCCTCGCATGCATCGAAGTGATTCGACGCATGCGTGGAAGCATTGACCTTCCAGGGTCGCGCACGTCGCCGCGTCATCGTCGCGGCAACGGCGCGGCCACGTCACCGCGAATCCTGTCCGCGCGGATTTCTGTTTGATGGTGTGTACAACCATCAGACAGAAATCTCAGAGCGGACATGTCCGATGAAAACGGTCTGGCGGACCGCTTTCATCGGACTGTCCGCTCGTCTGTACGGGGCCTCAGTGTCAGACCAGAGGCAGTTATCCCATGTGGCAGTGGAAGATCAGCGTTGTGAAGAGGACCCGACATCACTGGAGGCAACATTTCTTCAGTAAGGACACGGGACACACTTTGTTACAGTTAAGTTATGTGACTGAAACTGTACCCAAGAAAATGTGTTTAACTCAACTTCAGTTTTAGGCAGTGAATACATGCAGCAGCATCATGACCTGTCCACAGTTCAGTGTTAGTGCCTTAAGAACTGACAGTTAAATATTTATATTGATAAATAGATCATTGTGAACACTGTACACACTGCATTCCACTTGCAGTAAATGCAGCATAGAACAATGTACTGCTGGAAACACTACAAACATTAGAATGGACTAAAGGTTGGTGGATTACAGATATTCACCGGCTTCACAAAAGGAGGTTTATTTAGTGATTAGCTGTGTGATTGCTGAGTACTAAATGTCTTGGGTGACATCCATTACAAAGCTGTTCATAGGTGCATTTACCTTTTCTTTTCTCCTTATAAAAGAATTGTGCATATATAAATTTCCAAAAGCAATGTTTACATTTTATCTGCCATGTTCACAATAGACAGCCAGAAACATGATGTAATCCTTCCATGAACTAGTTTAACCACTTAAGGACCAGCCGCCACAGTTGCACTGCGGCGGCTTCCCGCGAAATTGCTGTCATTGTACGTCGGCTCGTACATGGGGATATGTGAGCGCGCGCCCACTGGCCAGCCGTGGAGCCAATCAGCGGGTAGGGCGGACTTGTGTCTGCTGGCCACCCATGATCGTTCCCCGCGTTGACACAACGGGGATCTGCCTGTGTAAACAAGGCAAATCTCCATTCTGACAGGGGAGATCATACAGATCCTGTCTTTCTGCTATGCAGTGTGTTTCCCCAGTCACACAGTCCCCCATACAGTTGGTAAACACACTGAGGGAACACAATAAACCCATTGATCTCCCCTGATATTAACCCCTTCCCTGACAGTGTCATTAGTACAATAACTGCATATTTTTAGCACTGATCACTGTAATATTGTCACTGGTTACCAAAAAAGTGTAAAAAAAGTCAGTTATGTGCCTGATCTGTCCGCCGCAATGTCGCAGTCCCGCTAAAAATCACTGATCACCGCCATTACTAGTAAAAAACGCAATAACTTTTGTGCAAACCAATCGCTTATTCCGATATTTCTTTTTTTTTTTTTTTAACAAAAATAAGTACAAGAATACATATTGGCCTAAACAATTTTTTGGAGGGATATTTATTATAGCAAAAAGTATAAAGAATTGTTTTTTTTTTTTTTCAAAATTGACACTCTTTTATTGTTTATATTGCAAAAAATAAAAACAGCAGAGGTGATCAAATACCACCAAAAGAAAGCTCTATTTGTGGGGAAAAAAGGACATAGATTTTGTTTGGGGACAGCATTGCAATTGTTAGTTAAAGCGATGCAGTGCCGTATTACAAAAAATGGCCTGGTCATTAACCACTTGATAACTGCCCCATAGCCAAAGTACGGCTACAGGGCAGTTGCTTAACTCTGGGAGGCCGTTAATTAACGGCCTTCCAGAATCGCGGGAGTGTCTGTGACCGTCGGGTCCAGAGGACCCGGCGCATCACAGTAAATCGCCGCTGATAGCGGCGGTTTACCACGTGATCGCTCCGTCCAATGACGGATCGATCACTTGTAAACAAACCGGCATCATGTGATGATGCCGGTTCCTCCCTCCCCTCTCTGTACCGATCGGTACAGTGTGAGAGGAGAGGGGAGAGAGCGGAGGCAGCAGCAGTGCTGTGGGCTGGATCTGTGACAAATGTAGTCACAGATCCAGCCATCCATCCCTGTGCAATATTCTGCAATACCCCCTGTGCAATACTCTGCAATACCCCCTGTGCAATACCCCTGTGCAATACCCCTTGCAATACTCCTGTGCAATACTCTGCAATACTCTGCAATACCCCTGTGCAATACCCTGCCAATAATCTGCAATACCCCACAATACTCTGCAATACCCCGCAATACTCCGCAATACCCCGCAATACCCCGCAATACTCTGCTATACTCTGCAATATGCCCCCCCCTGCTTCTACCGACTCAATCGAAGCCAGGATTGTTTTTTTTTTTTTTTCTATTTCAGGATCCCCAGCCTAGAGGTGAGATGTGGGGTCTTATTGACCCCATATCTCACTGTAAAGAGGACCTGTCATGCTATATTCCTATTACAAGGTATGCGCAAATACTGTGCGAGATAAAAAGTTGCAACGACCACCATTGTATTCTCTAAGGTCTTTGCTAAAAAAACATATATAATGTTTTGGGGTTCCATGTAATTTTCTAGCAAATAAATGATGATTTTTACATGTAGGAGAGAAATGTCAGAATTGACCTGGGTGCTCCAGAACGCCTGAAGGTGCTCCCTGCATGTTGGGCCTCTGTATGTGGCCACGCCTTGTAAAAGTCTCACACATGTGGTATCGCCATACTCGGGAGGGATAGCAGAATGTGTTTTGGGGTGTAATGTGTGCTATGCATATGCTGTGTGTGAGAAATAACCTGCTAATATGAAAGTTTTGTGAAAAAAAAATTAAAATAAAAAAAATCTTGATTTTGCAAAGAATTGTGGGAAAAATTACAACTTCAAAAAACTCACCATGCCTCTTTCTAAATACCTTGGAATGTCTTCTTTCCAAAAAGGGGTCATTTGTGGGGTATTTGTACTTTTCTGGCATGTTAGGGTCTCAAGAAATGAGATAGGCCGTCAGTACTTCAGGTGTGATCAATTTTCAGATATTGACACCATAGCTTGTGGACTCTATAATGTTCACAAAGACCAAATAATATCCACCAATTTGTACTTATTTTTACCAAAGATATGTAGCAGTATAAATTTTGGCCAAAATGTATGAAGAAATAATACTAATTTGCAAAATTTTATCACAGAAACGAAGAAAAATTCATTTTTTTTCAGAATTTTCAGTCTTTTTTATCTTATAGCACAAAAAATAAAAAACCCAACGGTGATTAAATACCACCAAATGAAAGCTCTATTTGTGTGAGAAAAAAAAGGATGAAAATTTCATTTGACTGAGTAATTGTCATTCAAAATGTGAGAGCACCGAAAGCTGAGAATTGGTCTGGTTATTAAAGCGGAGCTCCACCCTAAAGTGAAACTCACGCTGATCGGAACCCGCCCCCCTCCGGTGTCACATTTGACACCTTTCAGGGGGGAGGGGGGTGCAGTTACCTGTCTAAAGACAGGTATTTGCACCCACTTCCGGCCACACGTCACGGGCAAAAGACGGGTTTTTCCTGACTTCCTGTCTGTCGCCCGTTGTGTGCTGGGAACACTCGGCTCCCAGCACACAGTGTGTGAGCCAATCGGCGGGCGCAGCGCGACTCGCGCATGCGCCGTAGGGAACCGGGTAGTGAAGCCGGAGCGCTTCACTTCCTGGTTCCCTCACTGAGGATGGAGGGGGGAGCAGCAGAGAGGCGAGCGATCGTTCGTCCTCTGCTGCGGACGGCGCTGGACTCCAGGACAGGTAAGTGTCCTAATATTAAAAGTCAGCAGCTGCAGTATTTGTAGCTGCTGGCTTTTAATATGTTTTTTTACTGGCACATCCGCTTTAAGGGGGTTTAAGTGCCCAGTGGTCAAGTGGTTAAGGGGGAAAATCTTCTAGGCCTTAAGTGGTAAAGGACACATGCTAATATAGAATGAAAGAATAGAATATAGAATGAAAGAGCCTTCCCCTGCAACAACAAAAAGGAAAAATAGCAAAGCCTACTAGATACTGCAGATAGGACTTTTATGAATTTTAAAATCAATAAAAGAATCACACCCACAAAAAATGTGTAGGCCAATTGCAGAGGACCAGGTGCTTGATCCTAGGCAGTCACGATTCCCTTACTACTTGCCAGCTTGGGTGGATGAATAGTCCAAGATGCAACCCAGGCAGCAGTGTACTCCAGTTCAAATCTTCATACAGGGTACAACAATTGGCACTGCTGACTAAAGCTGGCTAGTTGTATTTTTTTTTGGTGATAGACCAACACAAAGTGGCACATAATTGTGAAGTGGAAGGAAAATGATAAATGGTTTTCAAAATGTTTTACAAATAAATATCTGAAAAGTGTGACGTGCATTTGTATTCAGCCCCCTTTACTCTGATACCCCTAACTAAAATCTAGTAGAGCCAATTGCCTTCAGAAGTCACCTAATTAGTAAATATATCCCACCCGTGTGTAATTTATTACACACAGGCATTTTACAGGGCACAGTGGCATCAATGGCCACAGTGGCGACAAAGGGCACAGAGGCATCAATGGGCACAGAGGCATCAATGGGCACAGTGGCGACAAAGGGCACAGAGGCATCAATGGGCACAGAGGCATCAATGGGCACAGTGGCGACAAAGGGCACAGTGGTGACAATGGGCACAGTGGCAACAATTAAAGGGCACAGTGACATGCACAGTGGCAACAATGGGCACAGTGGCGACAATTAAAGGGCACAGTGGTGACAATTGGCACAGTGGCGACAATTGAGGGGCACAGTGGCTGCGTTTGATTGCATGGCACAGTGGTGACAATTGATGGCACAGTGGCTGTGTTTGATGGCATGGCACAGTGACTGCGTTTGATGGCATGGCACAGTGGTGCGAATTGATGGCATAGTGACTGCATTTAATGGCATGGCACAGTGGTGATAATTGATGGCACAGTGGCTGCGTTTGATGGCATGGCACAGTGGTCACAATTGATGGCACAGTGGCTGCATTTGATGGCATGGCACAGTGACTGCGTTTGATGGCATGGCACAGTGGTGCGAATTGATGGCATAGTGGCTGCATTTGTTTGCATGGCACAGTGGTGACAATTGATGGCACAGTGGCTGCATTTGATGGGCACAGTGAGGCTGCAATTTTTTTCTTTTCTTTTTTTTCATTTGCGCCCCCCCAAAAATTTGGAGCACCAGCCGCCACTGATTGAAAACCTTCCCTGATTATTTATTTGGATAGAATTGTTATTTATGACCTCATGTATCCTTCTAGTTGCAGATTTCTGCTCCTTAGTTTATACAATTTACCGGCGATCTAGTATGTACCAGGCATATCTCCATCTTGTAACCATTCAGTAAGATTCATGTGTTAAACATGACAAGTTCCTGGTAAACAGTGATGAGCCTCTGTGTGCTCATTCCCGAGCTCTGTAAAATGTTAGATTCCAGCTAACTGTACAGGACAGGAAACACATGGAGATGTTGAGTCATTTCCATCCATTTACATGCTACATCATCTTACATTTTATAAGCTTTCTTTAGGATTGGTGGTGGACAGGTGGCCATCATTGACTTTTGGTTAGCATTTATTTAGTTGCTCTTGTTTAGGACAACTTTATTATGATCTAACAATAAAAAACATTTCCTTTTCCTCCATAACAGGGGATCTAAGGACCCCTGATACCTAAGTGATATGTGTTGGCTCCTTACAAGTCTGTTTAGTGTGTTTATCCTATCCAACGTATGTCTTCACAGTTAGATTTGAAGCACTTTGTGGTTAAAGGTGTTGTAAAGGTTAGTTTTTTATTTTCTAAATAGGTTCCTTTAACCTCCCTAGCGGTATGATTATTTCAGATTTTAGGTGCTGAAAGCGGTACCATTATTTGCAAGGAAATTTGGCGTTTTATATTGTAGGCCTGCAATTCTTAGGAATAACTCACTTAAATCTGACCAAACAAGAGTCTAGTAGGCATTCCGGGTATGAATTTTTTTTAAAAACAAAATTATAAATTATAATATAATAAATATTTATAAATAATTATAACAAATAATAATATAATTATAATAAAAATTATTCAATAATGTAATCAACTCAAAATCACTGAAATTTGCTCAGTTGCAGAATTGTCACTGTCATTACTTTTATTTTTTTATGACGAATTTCCCCACAAATCACTATCGCTCAATTCTGCAAGTCATTATAATTTATTATCGCTGTTTTTTAGCTGCTCTAAAACCATTTTTGACATAAAGGGACACTTTTGGTTGCTATGGACAGTCTACAGTTTGCAGGCAGAAAGAACAGTTTTTATTATACAAAAGTACATGTAGGGCACTGGGCAGACCACTAGGGACAAGGGGTGTGTGTATTTTTTTACATACAGTACTGTAATCTATAAGATTACAGTATACTGTATGTAATGTGTTTGTTTGCTTTTTTTAATTTGGCGCCGTTCTCCGCCCCTGTGCGTCGTAACGTCGCAGGGAACGGAGATCGGCGGCACACGGGGACACTGTGTGAATCGAGCGAGGACCCACTGGCTCACACAACGGGGATGCATCGCTGGATCCAGGGACAAGGTAAGTAAACCATGCCTGTGGACACTGCGAGGCGAGCCCGAGTCTGACTCGGGGTTACCGATCGCAGCACAAAAATGTAACCCCGAGTCAGACTTGGGAATACCGCCAGGGGGGTAAGCTTGCCCCCATCATTTGAGCCGTTCTGGCTGGGGGTTAGTCAGCATGCTCGCCCCCTCCCTTGGGACTACATCCCTGCGGGGAGACACTGTGTTCACTGACTGCTGACGTCCCAAGGGAGGGGGTGAGCGCGCTGATTAACCCCCAGCCAGAACAATGTCCATGGCATCTATACTGTAAACATGTCATAGAGAAGATTGCAGCAGGTTCTTCGACGTTAACATACAGCGCCAATCACAACTCTCGGCACTCACTGCTCTCAGTGAGACATACTGTATATAGTGTATGTCTCACAGGTTTTAAAGGAACAGTAATAGGACAGTTGGTATAATGGAGAATAAGGGAAAACAAACTATATTTGTCCAAAACTCTGGATGAAATGGCTGATATCGTTGTGCTGTTGTTCTGAAACTCCACATTTTAACCCCAATTTTCAGTGTGCCATTGTTCTGGAACCCCAAGTATCATTGTCACATTATTCTGGAACTCCAAAGGGGAGATTTACTAAAACTGGTGCACTCAGAATCTGGTGCAGCTGTGCATGGTAGCCAATTAGCTTACCTCAGCTTGTTCTGTTAAACTTTGATAATAAAACCTAGAAGCTAAATGGTTTCAATGCAGAGCTGCACCAGATGTACCAGTTTTAGCACCCCCCCCCCCCAAATATCCCTGTGGTATTACCCTGGAACTCCAAGTATATCTATGCCATTGTTCATGAATCCCAAGTGATATTATTATACAGGATTTATATAGAGCTAACAGTGTTTGCATAGCTTTACAACATGGGGGCAGACAGTACAGTTACAATACCAATTATTACAAGAGGGATCAGAGGGCCCTGCTCGTTAGAGCTTACAATCTAGAAGGGAGGGTCAAGTGGAACAAAAGGTAATAACTGTGGGGGATGAGCTGATGGAGAAAATGGAAATACAGTTGTTAGATGTGGGTAGGATAGGCTCCTCTGAAAAGAATGGTTTTCGGGGATCATCTAAAAGCTAATGGAGTAGGAGATAATCAGACAGATTGGGGTAAGGTGTTCCATAGGATTGGAGAGGCTCTTGAAAAGTTCTGGAGGCGAGCATGGGAGGAGGTGATGAGGGAGCTAGAGAGTAGGGCCCCGTACACACGAGAGGATCGATCCGCTGGAATTGATCCGCGGACCAGTTTCAGCGGATAGATCCCCTGGTGTGTACGATCCAGCGGATTTTTTTCCGCGGATTTTTTCCCCCGGGGATAGATTTCCAGCGGATCAAAATTTCTTAACATGCTAAGAAATCGATCCGCTGGAATCCAGTCCAACGGATTGATCCGCTGGTCTGTACAGACTCACCGGATCAATCCGTCCGAATCCATCCCCCGCATGCGTTGTAATGATTCGACGCATGCGTGGAAGTCCTTATATCACAGCGTCGCGCACGTCGCCGCATCATCATCGCGGCGACGGCGCGACACGTCACCGCGGACGGAATTCCGCGGGGATTTTGATCTCATGGTTAGTACAACCATGAGATCAAAATCCGCCAGAGGATTTATCCGCGGAAACGGACCTCCGGACCGTTTCCGCGGATAAATCCTCTTGTGTGTACTAGGCCTAGGAGTTCTTGAGAGGAATGAAGAGAATGAATTGGCTGGTATTTAGGGACTAGACTAGTTCTGTAGCTGGGGGCTAAGTTGTGGATGGCTTTGTAATTATTTAGTATTTTGAATTTAATTTGGTGGGTGAGCGGAAGCCAGTGGAGGAATTGACAGAGAGGAGTAGCAGACACAGAGCAATTGGTAAGGTGGATGAGTCTGGCAGCAGCATTCATGATGGATTGAAGAGGGATAGTCTATGTAGAGGTAGGCCAATGAGGAGGGAGTTGCAGTAGTCGAGGCGAGAGATGACCAGGGAAGGAATTAAGAGCTTTGTGGTGTCAATGGTTAGAAAGGGGCGTATTTTGGAGATGTTGCGGAGTTTGAGGCGGCAAGATTTGGACAGTGATTGGATGAGGGGCTTAAAGGAGAGTTCAGAGTCCAGGACTACATCTAGGACCTTGGCATGTGGGGATGGGCTTATAGTATCTTTGTAGTATTGCTGTGGGACCTCGAGTATCACTGTGACATTGCTCTGAATGTGATACCATCTTTTTCAACCTCACCTATCAGTGTGCCATTGCTCTGGAACAAGTACAAGTCCACATGTGCATGTAAATTTTAACAGTAGAACCATGACGAGTATTTTTTTTGTTTATTACAGGGCACCGCATCTGTTCTGCAGCGCAGATCTGACAATGAGGAATATGTGGAAGTGGGCCGACTGGGACCCTCAGACTACTTTGGTAAGTTTCTGTTCTGGAAGGACTTAAAGATAGTGACAAGCAGGGTCTGTCCATCCAAAGCTGATTGTTTATTAGTAGTTTCTGGTAAATGTCGGAGCATTAAAGGTTTCTTATGTCTATGCCACTTGTTGGGGTTGGGATAAAGCGCTTGAATTTTGAATTAATTTTACATTATGAACAAGAGAAGGGAAAACACCAGTTTTATAGTAGTTGGAGTGTGACTCCAAGATGGGCAGGAATAGTATTGGTAACTGGATTCATAAATATGCACTTGCATTGCAACATCTTCTTGAGGGGGATTTTTGACACACTTCAAAATAGGTTGACATACCTATCCTATCCAAAGACAATAAAATGTGCAACAGATTAAAAACAGACACCATTTGTTTGGCCAATGCATGCCAATGCTCATATACATGAATTAACACTATTAAAAACAGTAGCAAACACTTGTATATGCATTGATTCTTACTAAAGAGCATCGGTGTAAATCGGCCCTAAGCGTAAAAAAGTAGCAAAAGATTCTACCGGCAAGGTTTACTAAAGGATAGTGTTTGATGCTGGTGCATTGATCCTGTGCAAACAAGCAATTTGTTGATTGTGAAAATAAATTGATGATTACGTAGGCTTCAGCAAACATATGTGCACATGTGCCAAAATTACCAACAAGTGTCGTTTGCTATGAAATGTATGCTCTTAAATAAGCGGTTTCATTTCAAAGCAACTCTGTTGCTATCCAAAAATGTTTGAACCAAGTCATATGTATAAATGAAGCATATACATACTCATCTGTGATGCCGAGAAATCTTCTGCTAAATTGGAAGGTAAACCAATACTTTCAGGAGTATTAATCTCTGTAGCCCCCACATCTGTCATTGGTTCCTCCTTTTAACCTCCACCCATTACCGCATACAGTGGCTTGGAGGTCAGCAAGAAGAACCACTGTGAACACAACATGTCTGATGAAGGGGTCCTGCTTGGCACTAGCACATTGCAGCTGCACTAACTGTGGTGTGATTGCTTTATTAAAGATTTTTGCCCGGATTTAGAAAGAATAGTCTAAATTGTAGGCGGGCGTAGCGTATCTGAGATACACTACGCCGCCATAACTTAAGGCGCAAGTTCCGTATTCAGAAAGAACTTGTAGTGTAAATGTGTCGGCGTAAGCCCGCCTAATGCAAATCTGGCTGGTAGTGGGCGTGTTGTATGTTAATCTATCATGACCCCACGTAATTGACGCTCTTTACGAACGACGCATGCGCCGTTTGTGGATGTATCCCAGTGCGCATGCTCCAAATCACGTCGCAAATAGTCAATGCTTTCGACGTGAACGTAACTTACGCAAAGCCCTATTCGCGAACGTTTTACGCAAACGACGTAAACAACGGAAAATTTGACGCTGTCCCGACGTCCATACTTAACATTGTGTACGCCTCATATAGCAGGGGTAACTTTACGCCGGTCCGCCGCCTTACGTAAAAGACGCATATAGATACGCCGGGCGCAACTACATTCGTAAATCGGCGTATCTACCTAATTTGCATATTCTACGAGTAAATCTACGGAAACGCCACCTAGCGGCCAGCATAAATATGCAACTAAGATACGACGGTGTAAGAGACTTACGCCGGCCGTATCTTAGTAAAATTCTGGCGTATCTTGCTTTCTGAATACAGAAAGAAGATACGTCGGCGCTTCCTAGAACTTACGCGGCGTATCAATCGATACGCAGACGTAAATTCTATCTGAATCTGGGCCATGGATTATATTATATGGATCCACGACATGCTGATGATATATGTTCACCCTTTTCTAGTGTGAACTGTAGAGGACCACAGAGATCTAATGGGAACTGTGGGGAACCACAGAGATCGACACTTCTGAAAGTGTTGGTTTGCCTATGGACTTCAGCAAAAGATTTTTCAGAATTGAAACCAAGTTCGGTAGACAGGGCAGTAGGAAAGGTAAGTATGTACAATCTTCTTTTGCAGGTAACCTTGGCTTAAACTATTTTGTATAGCAACGGGATATAATTATCTCGGACAATACTTAATTTCACTTGAGAAATTAGGGCAGTGCATGTGGTAATTCACAACTTGACTTAGGAAATAACTGAGAAAATGTTCAGCTGGATCTCAAAAAGAGTAGTTGTAGGCAAAGTTTGTAGTGGATCAACATTATAGCCCTCTCCAAAAGACAAGAATGCTTTTCTTTAAAATATTCTTCTAGCAGCTCATGGCTTGTTTCATTTTTTATTTCTAGGTGAGATAGCCTTGTTGTTGAACCGGCCCAGGGCAGCCACAGTAATTGCACGGGGCCCACTGAAGTGTGTGAAACTGGACCGCCCACGCTTTGAACGAGTCCTTGGACCGTGCTCAGAAATCTTAAAGAGGAACATTCAGAGATACAACAGCTTCATCAGTCTGACCGTTTAATATATTCCACTAGGAAAATACCATCCATGTGTTAACGTGTGCACTCTAAATCTGACCTGTGCAGTTCCATAGCTTTATAAGGAAAGGAAATTGTGCATTTCAATGTGAATTTTATATGGTCATGTCTGCTGCATCAGACTTCAACTTTAAGTTAGGTTGTATTATGATACAAAATGATGGCACTTTGATGGGGTGTGTGTTGTCCCCAAAGATTATTACATTCGTAATTTTACCAAAATTAATACAAAAAGAAATACAGGGAAATAATAGTTTGCATCCGAACCTATACTGAAGCAGTTCCATGTAGTTTTTCAAAAATATGTTTCATAAGGTATAGGGATATTCAGTATACTGTATATGTATATCTCGCAAGCCATTAAAGTAGAAATGTAGACAAAACATTTTCTTTTCATTTTGCATAGAGTAAGGGAGGGTGTAAGGAAGGGAGTAAGGGAGGATTATAACCTCTGTCAGATTTTTTACACAATCTGTGTCCCATTTCAGGGATTTCCCTTCACTTCCTGTCCCATAGCCAAACAGGAAGTGAGAGGAAATCCCTGCAAATTAACGGAATGTATTGGGGACCCCCAGGTCAACAGAAGTAGCATTCCCATTGAAAGATTTCCCATCTATTACTTTTCTGGGGACAACCCAAAATTTTGGACTTTCCTTTATGTTCACTTTCAATGATAATGGTAAACAGGACAAATAGCGCGGTGAATCTCCTTAACGGGGGCACAAACTGCACTCTATCCAAAACGAATGAAAATGTTTTGCCTTTAGGTATACTTTAATTTCAGTGAACACAATCGTGCCACCAAGTACACCCACTTTACATTTATATCTATAGAAATAATTTTAAGGCCACTGTGTGATTTATTTTTATTTTTGTGCATCACCTAAATAGCCATTTTGTTTCGTTGTTGCAGAGCATAATGGGAACATTATTTGGGCTCTCATATATCTAGAACAGTGGTGATTAACCAGAAACTTTGCATACCCAACTCCTTTGAAGGCTGCAGATTATAATATTTCTGTCATTAGCAATAAAGCTGGTTGAAAAAGATGCTGCATTAGCAGTATCAAGCATGGCAGCAGTAATGTGTACAGTGCAAAAGTCAATTTTTTCTGTCCATTCACACTGATTTGGAAAAGAGAAGACATGTCACTATTAAAGTAGAACTATAAGCAAAACTTTTTTTTTTTTTTCTCATTTTGGATAGCGTAACCCCTGTCAGTTTTTTTGTAATCTTTGACCCATTAAGGAGATTTCCCTCCACTTCCTGTCCCAAAGCCAAAACAGGAAGTGTTGAGAAATCCCTGCAAATTAGAAGAAATCTCTTGGGACCCACAGCTCACCAAAACTAGTGTCTACATTGGAAGATTTACCCTCTATTACTGTCGTACTAACCCAAAATGTGGTATTTTCTTTTACTTTCACTTGATAATAATGGTAAACAGGATACATAGGATCAATCTCCCTAACAGGGGCAGAGGTAGCAATAAAAAGCTGATAAGTATTCTACTCCATCTCCACTCTGTCCAAAGCTAAAAAAAAGTTTTGCCCTTACAGCTATAGATCACTATTTTGTTTACTTTACTATGTATTTTCTGTTTAAGAGTATGCACAGCATTTGTATCGTGGGACCACAGTTATATGAATGTACAATAAGTTTAGTTTGCGTTTTGTATTTGTGCTCTCTACTTTTTATGCTTCTGCTCAAGGCACAGATGCAGTTTTCATTCAGGTCACATTGAAAAGCCATCCAATTGGCACCTGCCAGTATAAGGTGGATCTTCATGAAGGTCACTCATTTACAGGTAGAACATAGTAGAGGAGGTAAACTGTCACAAAGATACGTGGCTACAGTTGAAAACATTTCCCTTCCAGGCAGGGCTGGACTGGGAATGAAAACCAGCCCTGGAAATAATTTCATACCAGCCCCATAACATTATTATACCAGCCCCACAGCATAACGTCAGAGAGAGAGAGAGGGGGGTGCAACAATATGAGAGAGAGAGAGAGAGAGAGAGATGCAATGCTCTGCAGGCCAAAACAACTATAAATGCACATTTATTTTTACCTGAAAAATAAAAAATGAATAAAAAATCCACGAGAGAGAGAGACAGAAAGGGGACTGCAATGGTGAGAGAGAGGGTGCATTGCTCTGTAGGCCAAAACACTTATAAACACCAATTTTTACCTGAAAAAAAAAGTTTGATTTAAAAAAAAAAAAAGAAATCCACGAGAGAGAGTCAAAGAGGGGCTGCAATGGTGAGAGAGAAAGGGAGGTGCAATGCTCTGCAGGCCAAAACAAATTATAAATGCACATTTTTATTTAAAAATAAATCCATGAGAGAGCAAGAGGGGCCGGGGTGCCATGGTGAGAGAGAGAAAGAGGGGTGCCATGGTGAGAGAGAAAGGGGGGTGCAACAGTGAGAGAGGGTGTGCAACGGTGAGAGAGAGGGTGCTCAACAGTGAGAGAGAGGGTGCGCAGCGGTGAGAGAGAGGGTGCGCAGCGGTGAGAGAGAGGGTGCGCAGCGGTGAGAGAGAGGGTGCGCAGCGGTGAGAGAGAGGGTGCGCAGCGGTGAGAGAGAGGGTGTGCAACGGTGAGAGAGAGGGAGTGCAATGGTGTGAGAGAGAGGGAGTGCAACGGTGTGAGAGAGAGAGAGGGTGCAACGGTGTGAGAGAGAGAGAGTGAAACGGTGAGAGAGAGGGTGCAACGATAAGGGGGAGGGTGCAACGGTGAGTGGGAGCGTGCAACGGTGAGTGGGAGCGTGCAACGGTGAGAGAGAGAGTGAGAGTGCAACGGTGAGAGAGTGAGAGTGCAACGGTGAGAGAGTGCAATGGTGAGAGAGAGAAAGAGGGGTGCCATGGTGAGAGAGAAAGGGGGGTGCAACAGTGAGAGAGAGGGTGCGCAGCGGTGAGAGAGAGGGTGCGCAGCGGTGAGAGAGAGGGTGCGCAGCGGTGAGAGAGAGGGTGCGCAGCGGTGAGAGAGAGGGTGCGCAGCGGTGAGAGAGAGGGAGTGCAACGGTGTGAGAGAGAGAGAGGGTGCAACGGTGTGAGAGAGAGAGAGGGTGCAACGGTGTGAGAGAGAGAGAGTGAAACGGTGAGAGAGAGGGTGCAACGGTAAGGGGGAGGGTGCAACGGTGAGTGGGAGCGTGCAACGGTGAGTGGGAGCGTGCAACGGTGAGTGGGAGCGTGCAACGGTGAGAGAGAGAGTGAGAGTGCAACGGTGAGAGAGTGAGAGTGCAACGGTGAGAGAGTGCAATGGTGAGAGAGAGTGAGAGAGTGCAACAGTGAGAGAGAGAGTGAGAGTGCAACGGTGAGAGAGAGAGCAACGGTGAGAGAGTGCAACGGTGAGAGAGTGAGAGAGTGCAACGGTGAGAGAGTGAGAGAGTGCAACGGTGAGAGAGAGAGAGAGTGAGAGAGTGCAACGGTGAGAGAGAGCAACAGTGAGAGAGAGAGTGCAACGGTGAGAGAGAGAGCAACAGTGAGAGAGAGAGAGCAACAGTGAGAGAGAGAGAGAGCAACAGTGAGAGAGAGAGAGAGTGCAACGGTGAGAGAGAGAGAGTGAGAGTGCAACGTAGAGAGAGAGAGAGAGAGCAACGGTAAGAGAGAGAGAGTGAGAGTGCAACGGTGAGAGAGAGAGAGTGAGAGTGCAACGGTGAGAGAGAGAGAGTGAGAGTGCAACGGTGAGAGAGTGCAACGGTGAGAGAGTGAGAGTGCAACGGTGAGAGAGAGAGAGTGAGAGTGCAACGGTGAGAGAGAGAGAGTGAGAGTGCAACGGTGAGAGAGTGCAACGGTGAGAGAGAGAGAGTGAGAGTGCAACGGTGTGAGAGTGCAACGGTGAGAGAGTGAGAGTGCAACGGTGAGAGAGAGTGTGCAACGGCGAGAGAGGGGGGTAGCAAAGGTGACAGAGGGGGGGTGAACCATGCTATGGTGAGAGTCTGAGAGACTCTCACCATAGCATGGTGCACCCCCCCCCCCTCTCTCTGTCACCTTTGCTACCCCTGCAAAAATTGTAATCTGTATAATAATCTCTCTCTCACCATTGCATGGTGCACCTACCCACCCCCCCTCCTCCCGAGATTATTGTACAGATTACAATTTGCAGGGGTAGCAAAAGCGACAGAGGGGGGGGGCACCATGTAGAGGGGGAGGGGGGCACCATGCAATGCCTGGTGAGAGAGAGGGAGAGATTGTTATAAAATTACAATATTCAGGGGCAGCAAAAGTAGGTGACACTGACAGAGAGAGGAGAGGGGGGGCCCGGGGGGGGGGGGGCTGCTCCGTGCAATGGTTCATTATACTGTAATTTGCAATTTATGTGTTCACCTGACCTGAGTTCCTGTGCTCCAACTCCGAGGGCGGCCGACGCCATTCACTCCTCCTGTGCCCTCACTTGTGACCTCCCTGCAGACAGACATAGTGGGCGGGGCTGGCGCCGCACAGGCAGATGGAAGTTGGAAGGGGAGATAGAACAGAAGAACCACAGCGTTCTGACGTTCTCCTGCTCGGCTCCTCCCCGCAAGGGTGACATGATCACGCTGATTCCTCCGCAGGCGTAGGATCCGATGAAAAGGAAAGTGTGGCGGCCGCAACCCGCCGGCCAGTCGCTTCTTTTCCTGACATGCATGACAGTGTTGACACGGCGACACGGCAATCTATCCCTCCCTGCATAATTTATAATGTGCGATGGCCGCGGCTGTGGCGATGGCGGCCGCAGCCCGCCGCTGTGTTAGCTGTAAGCGAGACAAAAGCAGCCTCAGGGCACTGAATGCAGGCGGCCTACCGGGAATTTTCCCGGGATCCCGGTAGGCCAGTCCGGCCCTGCTTCCAGGGCTTCATCTAGAAGTGGAAAAGGAAAGGATTGAGCCCATCATTGGAAAATTTTAATGAACACATGTGACTTTTATTATTACTATTATGCCCATTTGTGTTCTTTTATTAACAAAGTGCTGTTTATTGGGCCCTGAAAAGTTTGCAGATTGAAGCTTACGTGGGCATTAAAAAAATCTGGCACCAACCATTGCATTATGTAGAGTAGTATGTTGAGGATCTGGGTAGCGGGGCTCACTGCTGTTTAGGCTATATCATTTTTGAAGCTATGAACAGGAACTTTATGTGGTTCTGATACGTAGGGCCTGTGTTGATGGGCTTTTGTTTGTATCAGAACCACTTCTCTATCTATACCAGGGATCTTCAAACTACGGCCCTTCAGCTGTTGCGGAACAACACATCCCATGAGGCATTGCAAGACTCTGAGGCCCTGTACACACGAGGAGACATGTCCGATGAAAATGGTCCGCGGACCGTTTTCATCGGACATGTCTCCTGGGATATTTTGGTCTGATGTGTGTACACACCATCAGACCAAAATCCCCGCGAACAGAGAACGCGGTGACGTGGCGACGTGTGCAAACCAGGAAGTTCAATGCTTCCACGCATGCGTCGAATCATTTCGACGCATGCGCGGGATTTCGGTCCGCTGGTTAGACGTACTAACCAACGGACATGTCTGATGGACAGGTTTCCAGTGGACAAGTTTCTAAGCATGAAACTTTTGTCCTCTGGAAAATGGTCCGATAGGCCGTACACACGACCGAACATGTCCGATGAAACTGGTCCGCGGACCAGTTTCATCGGACATGTTCGGACATGTGTACGGGGCCTGACATTCACTTACATGACTAGGCATGATGGGAATTGTAGCTCCTGAACAACTGGAGGGCAGTAGTTTGAGGACCCCTGATCTATACAACTCTATGGCAATGCAAAATCAGCTTGAAGCAGGTCTAATGCACCTGCACTAAATTCTGATCTCAGATCTCAGATCTGATGTAAAAAGCAAATTGCCTTTGCCCATTGACTAAAGCCCAAAGATTGTTGCTACAAGCCCTTATGGACCTTGACCTGTACACCTCCAGGCAAGAGCCAAGTAAGATAAACCTAGTTCTCATAGGAAAGGTTCTAGTCCAATCAAGACTAATATTTTTATTTTGCAGGCAGGCTCATTTACCTGTAGTGTCTTGGCACTGGATACCCCCGTGTGAAATTTTGCCTTTGTATGTCACTGATTCATAGAAACAAATAGAGATTACACCAGAGTTTGTATGACACACTTGCCAGGTAGAGAAGTTTCTGGGTTGGGACAGATGATGATACATCTTCCCACCAAGGTCCTCAAGAATATGGTGAGTAGCAAAACCACCTTTCATGCACTTAAAATTGAAAAAAAACTTTTTTCTATGACTTACTATTGTATTTCCAGAGTCATTATTAAGGACGTCTACATGAATAAATATGAAGAAAATCAAGAAATATACAATCTTGGTCAATGAATACATAAATGTGTATAAAACCACTCAGCTTCCCCCTCATGTTATCAGTTCTGATGACAAAACTTTTTTTCTAATATGGACAAGCTCCGTAATGACAAAGAGTTTGGCGCATTGCTGTCAGTGCTCCACATTTTATGACGTGCTCTTTGTTTAAGTGTACAGGCTGCTTTTAAACCAGGTTTTGTAACTGAGAACTTCTAGGTGTGGTCCTTTGTGTATTTAAGTGTCAAAAGTAGGCGGCCCTTTGCAGACCCATCAAGTAGTGCTTTTGTATACCTTTTTTTAATGTCTGTACTCTATAATCAGCTGTCACAGCTTTTTGTACATCGGCTTGGCTGCAATCAGACGTACGGGTCAAATTTTGCTGTCAGTTTGTAAGGCAAAACCCCCAGTGGGCAACATTATCCATTCCTTACTTAATTCATATGATGGCACATCAGGGTTACTTCAGATTTCATGTTAAAAGTATTGTGTTGTTTGTTCTAGTAACCAGAGCAAGATATCGGGGTTGATTTACTAAAACTGGTGCGGATCTGCATAGAAACCAATCAGCTTCTAGGTTTTTTGTCAAAGCTTAATTGAACTGAAGCTGAAGCTAGAAGCTGATTGGCTACCTTGCACAGCTGCATCAGATTCTCCAGTTATAGTAAACCAACTCCATAATCTTATTGAAAAAAAGTTTTTTTATTTTTACATGCTAATTCTCAAGTTCACTATTAACCAATCAGGATCCATTCTATTAAATTGAAACCAATACAATTTGTAATATTTATTAGCTTCTGATTCATAGTATTGATTCACTTAGAAGTTAGAATTCATTATTGAACCAGGCCTATAGTAAGCCTGTGAATTCCAACACCTGTTAAGCTAGCCCTATACAACATACTATTAGAATTTCATAAAAATAAAAAATAAATCATTATAATAATAATCGTAATTTTTTTTTTAATTAGTGGGGTCAAATCAACGGTTGTTTATGACCACACTAATGAGATAATTTGAAGGCGTAGTTTTCTCAAACATCCATTTTTAACATCGTATGAAGTTTTAAATTGGGAATGTCCATCCGTTTCAAAATTTAATGTTGAAGCAAACCAACCTTTTAAGTCAAGTACTTATAATTTTCATCTTGAAAATTTAAAAATTTGATCTTGGATCAAAAATCCACTTGAAAATCTATTAGTGTATGGTCAGCTTTAAACAAGTGGCTTGCCTGCAAGGAAAACAAATAATACCTATCCCATTGCCCGCACGCCTGATGTTTGTTCTCTAAAAGAGCTAAGCCTACTGAAGAATCATCAGTTTCTGACATACTTACAGGTGTTAGATGCCTGGTTCCCTGCTGCATGCTGTGGTTCCTTCTGCCAGCTCCTGGGCATCTTGTAGTTCTGAAGGCACCATCGGATGGAGCCATAGGGCCAATGGGGGACCAGACCTTCAATGTTTTAAATGCTCTTCAGCAAGCTTGACTCTTAGGCCTTGTACACACGATAGGATAGCCAGAGGACAACGGTCTGAAGGACCGTTTTCATCAGTCCAAACCGATCGTGTGTAGGCCCCATAGGTTATTTATCCTTAGGTTAAAAAAATGAGAACTTGCTTTAAAATTTAACCGATGGACTGGTAACCGATAGGTCAACCGATCGTTAGTATGCAAAAGCATCGGTTAAAAATCCATGCATTCTCAGAATCAAGTCGACGCATGCTTGGAAGCATTGAACTTCGTTTTTTTTTCAGCAGGTCGTTGTGTTTTACGTCACCGCGTTCTGACACGATTGGTTTTTTAACTGATGGTGTGTACGCACGACGGACCATCAGTCAGCTTCATAGGTTAACCTAAGACAACGGTGTGTACAAGGCCTTCGAATTAAAAGGAACCTGGATCAGCAAGGATGGGCAAGGGTTTAATTATTTTCTTTGCAGGCAATATTAAAATAATATCAGAGTCACTTTAGTAAAATGTGTCAGAACAACCAATATTACCATCAAACATCCTATTGTATTTACCTACCTTTTTGGGGGGAGGTAAGTAATAAAATAATAAAATGTAATGTATGCATACTGCAATGATTGCTTTGCCTGCAGTTCCTTGCTTCTGCTTCCATGGAACACAACTTCACCTAAAGGATGCTGTAGAAGCAAATAGAAGGCTTACCCTACTGTCTTTATAGACGTTATGCTGGGTTTCTAGAAAAAAGCTAAAGGATTAAGTAAACAAAGAATTTACTGTAATGCCGCGTACACACGATCGGTTTGTCTGATGAAAACGGTCTGATGGACCGTTTTCATCAGACTAACCGATCGCGTGTGGGCCCCATTGGTTATTTATCCATCGGTTAAAAAACTAGGAACTTGTTTTAAAATTATCTGATGGTTAACTAACCGATAGAAAAAACGATCGTCTGTGGGTACGTCCATCGGTTAAAAATCCATGCATGCTCAGAATCAAGTCGACGCATGCTCGGAAGCATTTAACTCCGTTTTTCTCAGCACGTCGTTGTGTTTTACGTCACCGCGTTCTAAAACAATCGGTTGTTTAACCGATGGTGTGTAGGCACGACTGATGAAAGTCAGCTTCATCGGATATCTGATGAAAAAATCCATCAGACCGCTTTCATCTTATGAACCGATCGTGTGTACAGGGCATTAGGGTCTATGTCAATGGGCTTTTAATTACATTACATTTGATGGATTTTGCACTCCAATACTTGTCTATGGGCATGCAAAACCAACTTGAAGCAGGTCTCATGCAGGCCAGAGGGAGTTCGACTGCAGGTAAATTATTCTGATTGAGCTCAAAAGCATCTCAAACTGATGCTATTGACACAGGTCAATTAATTAGTTAATTGAAATTGAAACAGGTCGTCAAGTATATTTCTCCTCCCTTCTATACAGTTCAGATATTCAATAATGGAGACCAAAATAAAGTAAATTATAATATAAATTCGTTTATAGAACTAAAATTGCTGACCAAGTAAATATGAATACTTCAGATTAGTTTTTCTATTACATACTTTTAGCATTTTAACAATGCATTTGATAAATAATTTCATTATAATACTGTCCCATCTACAAACGATCTTGAAAAATTGGTCCATCTAAAACTAACAGGTAAAGCCGGGTTTCCCTGGAACAGGTACAATAAAGGAGTAGGGAGGGTACCTTAACTAAATTTGTTGATTATTCTGGGACATGGGGGTTTTGTCAAACAAACTGCCTGAAAATGGGATTACCCAAAACACACCAGGTTTGAAAACTGTATTGCCTTTTTGCTTTTGCTCAAGACAGTTCTATATTTGACAATAAACATTTACTCTGCAATGTCATATGAGTGTTTGTCCTTTGTCCTACATGTATGTTTCTCCTCCAGGTCAAATGAAAAAATTTTATTGTCAGCTGGCTATACATGGTAGGCTGGCTGAATGAAAAAAATACTAAATCAATTCCTCCATCCACACAATCGTAGTGGATGGGTAATTCTCCCTACTGCACTTTTGTATTCTGAGGCCTCGTACACACGAGTTTCTCGGCAAAAACCAGCAAGAAACTTGCTGGGAGATATTTTTTTGCCGAGGAAATCGGTCGGGTGTACATTTTCGTCGAGGAAACTGTCGAGAAACTCGACGAGCCAAAAAGAGAGCATATTCTCTATTTCCTTGACGGGAATGGAGAAACTTGCCTTGTCGTTCCTCGACAGCCTAACAAGGAACTCGACTAACAAAACGATGTGTTTCGCCCGTCGAGTTCCTCGGTCGTGTGTATAAGGCTTAACTCCTCTGCTGTCAGAATGCGTAGATCAGTGCTGCAGCAATTGGCTGCAGCTGCTGATCAAATGTTTTTTTCCAACAGGTCCGTTCAACAGAAGACGATCATTAGATCAACTTCTACTGAGCAGCAGTCGCCACTTGTGGATAGGAATGTCTCTGCTTCCTGCTGAACCGGACAGTTATGGCCACCTTAACTTGTTTTTAAATTGAAAATCATAAACCTCACAGAGAAGATTGCTGCATCAGCTTACATGCAGATGTTAGTACACAGTGCCACATAAGAGTATCAGATGCTGCATTTTGGAGGGGAAGATCCTCTTATCTAAGTGCAGAAGTGGATCTCTCTAATTGGTGTCTCTTGATTGCTTTGAGCAAGGGGCTGAGCCCCAAAATGCATAACCATAGTCCTTGGATGTGCTGACATCATCCCCTCCACCTCCAAATGCAGCCAAGCCAGCCGAAGACCGCAGGAAGCCGGAAGCACTGTGTGACAGCTTGCTCTCCAAGCACAGCAGCGATCCTTTCCATCTACCATCCAGCTACTTCTTAACCGAGCTCTGCTGATAACCAGCCGCTTACCTGCCGACCTCTGCGTCCACCAGCCACTCGCCTGCCGACCTCTGCATCCACCAGCCACTCGCCTGCCGACCTCTGCATCCACCAGCCACTCGCCTGCCGACCTCTGCATCCACCAGCCACTCGCCTGCCGACCTCTGCATCCACCAGCCACTCGCCTGCTGACCTCTGCATCCACCAGCCACTCGCCTGCCGATCTCTGCATCCACCAGCCACTCGCCTGCCGACCTCTGCATCCACCAGCCACTCGCCTGCCGACCTCTGCATCCACCAGCCACTCGCCTGCTGACCTCTGCATCCACCAGCCACTCGCCTGCCGACCTCTGCATCCACCAGCCACTCGCCTGCCGATCTCTGCATATCTCAGGGGGCTACATTCTCACGCTGATCCTGACCTAATTATTAATACAGGCTACACTTAGATGGTGTACCCCCTTTCCTTTTTTTTTCTTTGCATATGTGTATTAAGCTAGCTCAGGACCTATCCAGGGGAGCTGTTGCCATCACCCTGTATGACTTTAATTTTTTTTCCCCTAGGGACCCAGTTGTACCATTACTTCCTATTTATTATAGCCAGAAATGTTTGAATATTTTAAGTAACATGGATAAATGTATACATTAAAAATACCTGCTTTTATAACAACCAAGTTCAGGGGCTCCCACTGGCAACAGGCATTGTTGACTTATTTTCAATGGACTGTTTATACCAGTAAAGTTCATACCAAGCTGGCCAGTCGTTGGCTTTGTCAGAACAGAAAACCTTCTCTTCATTAGAGATCACCTAAACCATGCTCTTTAATCCAACCAGTATTACATGTTTAGTTACTTAAAGCAGTAGTAAACCACAGCCTTTCAAAAAAATAAATCCCCTGTAAGGCAATGGCATAATGTGCTAGTATGCATTGCATACTAGCACATTATGAAATACTTACCTTAGAACAAAACCCTCACTGCTGACAGTCCGTCTTCCGGGTTCGCTGGCTCCAGTCTTTTGAATGGCTGAGCCGCGATGATGTTACTCCCACACATGTGCAGGAAAATGACGGTTTACGGCACAGAGCTCTGAAAGGATGGCACGGGTATGCCATCCCTTTGGAGCACATGCGCCGGCGACGTCACCGACTGTATCTAGTGTACATATCTCCTAAACACCACAAGTTTAGGAGATATTCATTGTGAATGCACAGTTATGTGGTTAACCTACAGTCCATGGGATGATAGATACAACTAATACAGTAATCACTGCTGATAATGGGTCAGTAAATAAGCCGTGGAGTCAGGATGCCATGAAATTACTGTAGGTTGTACTCTTGGATGGATGGATAGATGGATGAATGAGCACCTCCATGCAAAATACATGTATCATAAATGCAGTCATTAAATGAATGTACATATAGGTAGATTCAGAGAGATGGCCTTAATTTTGCGGCGGCGTAGCTTAGTGTGTTTAGGCTATGCCGTCGTAAGTTAGCGAGGCAAGTACTTGATTCTCAAAGTACTTGCCTGCTAAGTTACGGCGGCGTAGCCTAAAGCGGGTGGGCGTAAGGGCGCCTAATTCAAATTTGTCTAAGGGGGCGTGTTTTATGTTAATGGGGCTTGACCTGACATTTTTGACATTTTTTTTAAACTGCGCATGCGCCGTGCGCCTACATTTCCCAGTATGCATTGTGGTAGCCACAATGCATACTGGGAAATGTAGGCGCACAGCGCATGCGCAGTTTAAAAAAAAATGTCAAAAATGTCAGGTCAAGCCCCATTAACATAAAACACGCCCCCTTAGGCCGGGTACACACGGACAAACATGTATGGTGAAAGCGGTCCGTCGGACCGTTTTCACCATACATGTCTGCCAGAGGGCTTCTGTACGATGGTTGTACACACCATCGTACAGAAGTCCGCGCGTTAACAATACGCGGGGCGTGTCCGCGGTGTCGCCGCGTCGATGACGCGGTGTCGCCGCGACAATGACGCGGCGACGTGGGCGGCCCGCCTTTAAAATGCTTCCACGCATGCGTCGAAGTCATTCGACGCATGCGAGGGACGGCGGGCGCCTGGACATGTACGGTAGGTCTGTACTGACGACCGTACATGTCCGAGCGGGCAGAATTCCAGCGGACTGTTTTAAAACAAGTCCAGGAATATTTGTCTGCTGGGAAAAGGCCCGGCGGGCAAATGTTTGCTGGAATTCGGCCCGCTCGCGCCCACACACGACCAAACATGTCTGCTGAAACTGGCCTGAGTATGGGGCCTTAGACAAATGTAAAAAAAAATGTCAAAAATGTCAGGTCAAGCCCCATTAACATAAAACACGCCCCCTTAGACAAATTTGAATTAGGCGCCCTTACGCCCGCCCGCTTTAGGCTACGTCGCCGTAACTTAGCAGGCAAGTACTTTGAGAATCAAGTACTTGCCTCGCTAACTTACGACGGCATAGCCTAAACACACTAAGCTACGCCGCCGCAAAATTAAGGCCATCTCTCACGGGCCTATTGGTTTCGACGTGGACGTAAACGACGTAAATCCCTATTCACGGACGACTTACGCAAACAACGTAAAATTTTTGAATTTCGACGTGGGAACGGCGGCCATACTTAACATTACTATTCCATCTATTTGATGGAATAACTTTAGGCGGCCTATCTCTTACGTAAACGGCGTAAATGTACTGTGTCGGCTGGGCGTACGTTTGTGAATCGGCGTATCTACTAATTTACATATTCTACGCCGACCGCAATGGAAGCGCCACCTAGCGGCCAGCCTCAATATTGCAACCTAAGATAGGACAGCGCAAGCCGTCGTAGCTTAGATATGTTTAAGCGTATCTCTGTTTGAGAATACACTTAAACATAGGTCGGCGCAGATTCTGAGTTAGGTCGGCGTATCTACTGATACGCTGGCCTAACTCTACCTGAATCTACCTAATAGTGCTCAGTCCTGGATATAAGTGTCATATGCTAGTTGTACTCTTGAATGAAAGCGTAGATAGATAAGCTACTGCGTGCAAAATGCGTGCATAAAAACCGCAATCATCAGATAATTATATATGATTCTTAGTCCTGGTGCATGGACATAAATATCCTATGCCAATCCGTCATACAGGAGGAGTGAAGCAATTGCCATATCATAGTAGGATATAACAGCATCAGTGTGCAGTATCAGATGGTTGGAGCTACTGCATGCAATGTGTGATGCCATGACCAATTGCCAGATTCTAGGACTCTCACCTGAGAGACACATTTTTACCACCCCCAGCCACTCCCCCTTTAGCTGCAGTGGCTGAGGATGTACACATTCTATGGCAGTGCACCTGGTTGGGAGGCACTAGTGTGGGGTTTAATGGGTAAAAGCAGACCGTTAGAAGGCGATACAATGCCTCCTCACCACCTGTCAACTGCTGTCTAAAGAACAATCCAATTGCAGATCGTTCTTCAGAGATCAAAGCATACCCAAAAGTGCCCTAAAAGGCAGCATCCTTTTGGACACCATGGCCCGGATTCAGAAAGCACTTACGCCAACGTATCTTTATATACGCCACGTAATTGCACGGATGCGCCGTCGTATCTATGCGCCTGATTCTTGAAAGAAGATACGCCTGAATTTTGGCTCCATCCAACAGACGTAAGTCTCCTACGCCGTCGGAGCCTGGGCGCATATTTACACTGGCCGCAAGGGGCGCTTCCATTGATTTACGCGTTGAATATGCAAATGACTGAGATACGCCGATTCACGAACGTACTTGCGCCCGTCGCTGTAATCTACGCCGTTTACGTAAGGCGTACGTCCGGCGTAAAGTTAAGCCTCATAAAGCAGGGGTAAGTCATGTTAGGGTATGGACCAGGGAACAGCCGTCGTATTTTACGTCGTTTACGTAAGTCGTACGTGAATGGGGCTGGGCGTAGGTTACGTTCACGTCGTAGGCATTGAGCCGTCGTATCTTAGGGAGTATATGCAACGTGATTCTGAGCATGCGCCGTTCGTTCGGCCATTCATTTACATGGGGTCACGGTTAATTTAAATGTATCACGCCCACTACCTTCCTACTTTGAATTTGGCTGGCTTACGCCGGCCAATTTACGTTACGCCGGCGCAACAAAGGGAGCAAGTGCTTTGTGAATACTGTTCTTGCCTCTCTATGTTACGTCGGAGTAGCGCATATCAGATGCGCTACGCCCGCACAAATATACGCCGCTCTACCTGAATCCGGCTACATAAAAATGGCATAAAACTCTCCCCTATTTTGTAAATGTTGCGCAAACCAATCAATAAACACTTATTGCGTTTTTTTTTACCAAAAATATGTAGAAGAATACGTATCGGCCTAAACTTTTATATATATATATATATTTTTTTGGGGGGTATTTATTATAGCAAAAAGTAAAAATCATTGCATTTTTTTCAAAATTGTCGCCTTATTTTTGTTTATAGCGCAAAAAATAAAAACCGCAGAGGTGATCAAATACCACCAAAAGAAAGCTCTATTTGTGGGGGAAAAGGGACGCCAATTTTGTTTGGGAGCCACGTCGCACGACCGCGCAATTGTCAGTTAAAACGACGCAGTGCCGAATCGCAAAAAGGGGCCAGGTCTTTTACCTGCATAATGGTCCGGGTGGTTAAGGGCCAGTTCACACCAGACGCAGTTCCGTACATTTCCGTGGGCATTTTTTCTGCACTCAGGGCAGCTCACACCAGACATAGTTCCGTTCAGTTCAGCTTATTTTCTTCACAAAATGCATGCACAGTGTTTTCCATGTATTCCAATGGCTCTAGTTGGCTCTAGTTCACACCATGCAGTGAGGCCTCGTACACACGACCGAGTTTCTCGGCAAAAACCAGCAAGAAACTTGCTGGGAGATATTTTTTTGCCGAGGAAACCGGTCGTGTGTACATTTTCGACAAGGAAACTGTCGAGAAACTCGACGAGCCAAAAAGAGAGCAAGTTCTCTATTTCCTCGACGGGAATGGAGAAAATTGGCTTGTCGAGTTTCTCGACAGCCTAACAAGGAACTCGACGAGGAAAACGATGTGTTTCGCCCGTCGAGTTTCTCGGTCGTGTGTAAGAGGCCTCAGTTTCCAGTCAGTTTCTGCATCGGAAACTGACTGCATGGTGTGAACTAGAGCCAACTAGATCCATTGGAATTCATGGAAAACACTGTGCATGCATTTTGGGCAGAAAAAAAGCACACGGAACTGAACGGAACTGCGTCTGGTGTGAACTGGCCCTAAGTGCACCTGTCAAGCTATGTTTAGGTTTCTCGCGGCCTAAGAGGCAGTGAAGAATCTGTCATGACAGCTTCTATCGCCTAGAAATTAGTTACAGTTGTAACTGCAGAAAAATTCTGTGAAGTTTGCGCCCCATTCGCTATCTACTGTATCTACAATGACTATACACAGATGTATACCCAGGAACATGTAGTAGAAAGGGAGGCCCTCTGTTCCTCAACTCTAGCCCACTACTGTTCTCTAGTAGTTATCTTCCATGGTATAGAAAAGTGTCAATTGTATGTTTATCGAATAGAATTAGATTTTTTTTTCGTCTATGACAGACTCTTTGGTTGTTTATATCTTTCTCATTTGTCAGGTGCTCTTGAGTATAGCAGATTGAGATAAATGAGTGCATATTTGGCAGGTACATTGTGCTGAACTCTGTTTATAATATGATAAGTGGTCTGGTGTGTTCCAGATACAGGTTTAACCTGGGTGGTCTATAACCAAGTGAGCACGGCTCGACTTTCACTGGTAGTGCAGCGGGCCATATATAAACAATCTAAATGCTATGGGACCAGACGCACTGAAAAGTCAAAATATGTAGAAGAGAGGAATATTACAGAAAGTCATCTAGTAGAACACACGCTACATATTTAGAGTAACACTGCAAGCACTTTGCTCTGTGTTTAGGTGTGTCTGTATGTTACTGTACAAAGTGACCCAAGATCCTCCCTAGACATTTCAAATAGAAGTGAAACTAGTAGTTGTGATATGTAAAAAATGTTATATATCGTAACATTAAGATAATCTTATTAGAGGAAAGTATATCTCTAGTTGCATATGACATCATATAATTGTTTAGTTATATATTTAATTATATAAATTCCATTTGCGCACACAATTGCTGGTTAAATTAACACAGTGCTGAATAACAAAATACTGTATGCCCTAGTCATGAAAGGGGTAAAACCTTCCGGAGGTCGAGTGGTTAAACACCACCAAAAATACCCTATCTGGCTCAAAAACAATGATATAAAGATCATTTACAGTGTTGCATGAATGAGTAAATGTCAGTCAAACTATCACGACACTAAAAACTAAACAAATACTGGTAATAAAGTGTATTACATGCTGAGGCTCAAGTGGTAAATGTTAAGTTGACTTTAAGATGTATATTTGCTTGTCTAAATAGACCCTTTTACTTTAACTATTATATAAGTAAAGCAAAGGTGCTAAATCCAATCAGCCTAATTGAACAATATCCATCTTTGTTCTCCAGTTAATAAAGGCTGCGTATTAAGTGGCACCTATTTCTGCATCTCCTAGAACTGGGGCTGGGGGGATAACTCTCTTGCCTCGTTCACACGATCGGTTTTCCCGTCAGGAAAACTGCCATGACAGTTTTGGCTGGGAAAACCGGACATGTGTATGCTCCATCGCAGATTTCCCGACAGGAAAACCGCCGGGAATCTGGGCGGGAAAATTATGTTCTCTTTTTTCCTGCCAAGATTCCCAGCAGTTCTTAAGCCGGCATTTTACCTATGGGGAAAACCTGCGGTGGAGCATACACACGGCCGGGTTTCCCGACCAAAGCTCTCATGGCAGTTTTCCTGCCGGGAAACCCGGCCATGTGTAGGGGGAAAAAGCTACCAAGCAGGTTCCCAGTTTTCCCCTCGGTTTTCCCGGCGGACTTTTTATCACCGGGAAAACCGATCGTGTGTACAAGGCATTTAAATGGATGGATCAGGTATTAACAGCCTTTTTAATTCTAGCAATAGAACTATGAAGAAGCAACCTTGTAGTATACTATTAGCAGCTTGTTAAAACCATCTAGAGCCCAATCTCAAAAAGAACAGCCCCAAGTTAGAGCTTTGCTTGTGGCAGTCGTGCAGGAACCCAACCGCATGGACCTTCCATAGGGGGCACTAAAGCCTCGTACACACGATCAGTCCATCCGATGAGAACGGTCTGAAGGACCGCTCTCATTGGTTAACCGATGAAGCTGACTGATGGTCCGTCGCACCCACACACCATCGGTTAAATAACCGATCGTGTCAGAACACGGTGACGTAAAACACAACGACGTGCTGAAAAAAATTAAGTTCAATGCTTCCAAGCATGTGTCGACTTGATTCTGAGCATGCATGGATTTTTAACCGATGGTTGTGCCTACTAACGATCGGTTTTGACCTATCGGTTAGGAATCCATCAGTTAAATTTAAAGCAAGTTGGCTTTTTTTTAACCGATGGTTAAATAACCTATGAGGCCCACACACGATCGGTTTTTACCGATGAAAACGGTCCATCAGACTGTTGTCCTCTGTTTAACCTATCGTGTGTACGAGGCCTAATACATTTACAACTGACAGAAGCTGTACAGGGCTGATCATTCCCTTTCCTACGGAGAACATTAAAATACAAAATGCGTTTTTTTTAGTTTATTCATTCTTGTAAGCATTTTTCCTCAGAACATATTTGTGTCAGATTATCATAAATGTATTCAATCCCTTCCATACATCTCTCCCAGTTGGTTTAGGGAAGCATTCCTATACATATTTAATATATCTCTATGTATTATGTATTCACTACCAAAGACCTGGAGACATCCATCTTAACCAAGCTTGGGATAACACATCAACGTGAGGACATGTGAGCACATACATGACTACCCCATATCTCTTCAGGTCTATGGCTTTCATTAGAGATGCAAGTGTCAATCTATAAATCAGAAATATTTCCATTGGATAATCCACAGCTTAGACTATACTGAACTCCTCTTGGCCTGCTCAACAAAAATTATGTATGCAGAGTAAAGAGAGATGTCAACCTCATGTTTCAGAAGACCATTTGAAAGTTTAAAACATTCTGAGAAAGCGTCAAGTCTCAGACACCAACACCTGGGGTGACTGTCATGAAATTCATCAGACATAGCCTCCTTTTACTGGAAGGAAAACACACTACATTTACATTATAGTTGTGATTCCTCAAGGCAAAAGAGCTGGAACATTGACAGCATCTGTACTTTCTGGAATCCAGCCATAGAGAGCTGCACTTTATAGCCAATAGTGTGGCGTTAAAGGGCCACAAAACCTGAAAAACGAGTTGATGCAACGTTAAACGGTATCCTGCAATCATACACATCTATACATAAAAATTCCTGTATCACAACAACATTTTAAGGGAACCAGAGCCTCTTTACTACACACAATAAAATGTAATGCAACTTTAAGCCAAACTGAACTTTCAGCTGATCTCAGCAAAATACATTCCTGGGGCATGAAAAGAAAAGATGATCAAAGTTTCCAGCAGCCAGCCACAGCCAGAGTAAAAAGCCTATCCTCTGCCAGTATGCTGCAGATTAGGACCCTGTGTGAAAGCAGCATTCTCTCTGAAGAGGCCAGATAAGCCCTCCAGAAAAACAGATGCCCCCCCGCTGCCACATATGTGTGTTATGCTGTCGGGAAGTGGGTAAGGAGGAAGTATAGTTGAGGCAGATGATGTATATATTTCTTCCAATAATGAAGGTTTAGTATATGGAAGTGCTATGCTTAAATTTTAAGTTCATGGAAAATGAAAAGGTAAACTAACTCTGAAGCCCCATACACACTATCAGTTTTCCTGTCAGTTTTCTCTTCAGGTTTACCAAAACCATGTAGTGCAAGGGCCTGCCTGATTGTATACAAATTGAAACTCTTGAGGTTTTACCTCATATTAGATGGTTTTGGTAAACCTGAAGAGAAAACTGTCAGGAAAACTGATAGTGTGTATGGGGCTTGAGGGCCAGATTCACGTAGATCAGCGGATCTATAGATCCGCTCGATCTACGTGATTTAAGATCCGCTCCCGCAAGTTTGAGAGGCAAGTGGGTAATTCACAAACCACTTACCTCCAAACTTGCGGCGGCGGATCCTAAATCCTCCGGTGGAATTCAAATTCCGCGGCTAGGGGGAGTGTACTATTTAAATCAGGCGCATTCCCGCGCCGAATTAAATGCGCATGCGCCGTCCGGGGAATTTCCCGGCGTGCATTGCTCCCACTGACGTCGCTAGGACGTCAGTGGTTTCGACGTGAGCATGACTTGCGATGCGCGTGTTTGTGAATCGGCGTACGCAAACGACGTTAGAAAATTCAAATTCGACGCGGGAACGCCGGCTATACTTAACATTGGCTGCGCCTGATAAAAGCAGGGGTAAGTATACGACGAGAAAGCCGCTACGGAAACGTCGTAAGAAGACTGCGTCGGGTCCGCGTACGTTCGTGAATTTGCGTATTTTGCTGATTTACATATTATTCAAGGTAAATCAGCGGGAACGCCCCCCGGCGCCATTTTTAAATCGAAAATAAGATCCGACAGTGTAACACATTGTAACACTGTCGGATCTAAGCCCTATCTATGCGTAACTGATTCTATGAATCAGGCGCATAGATAGGACCAGTGTAAGTCAGAGATACGATGGTGTATCTGTAGATACACCGTCGTATCTCTTTGTGAATCTGGCCCCTAAATATTCTGGGCACCCCACTGGACCCCACTGCACATAGCGGCCATGATACCCTGTGCTGCTGGAGTAGCGTCTGTACATCATACACCACAATATACAGCCCCGGAGTGAGTATCCATCATAAGGCTTGTTTCTTCTACCAGGAAGATGGCCTGGAATAAAGAATAAAGAATTGCGCTTTCCATTACTCAGCGCAGTCAGTTGGTCATGCTGACCACAGAGTCCTTAGTTACCAATGCGAGCATTATGATACAGTGGTGTATTTAGGTTTTGTGCTGCCCTAGGCCTGACGAAACTTGTGGACCCCCCTAATTTAAATATGATCCACAGCTTCCCACCCTTTCCTGTCAAGGCCACACCTCCATTTAAGACCTGCCCTGACATTTTCTAGTGGGGACACCAGTTCTGAGGGCCTTGGGGGGGCAGTAGAGTCCCCTAATTTGCAGGGATTTACTCTGACTTCCTGTCTTGCTTTGGAGCCCGTCAGCTGACTGTTTGACAGTTTTTAGCCTCCCGACACGGCATCTGTCTCTCTCTAGCTGAGAACTCAGGTGGGAGGTCCACTGTTATGATAGGACAGTCAAAACTAGAAGCAACGCAAAGCCCCGCCCCCCAGTTGGTGAACGCCACCCGCCCACACAACAACTTATTGGTTGGGGCCTGACTCCCTAGCCTCCTCCATGTGTATGGGCTGGCCCACCCCCATGGTGGCCCTGCCAGTATCATTATACCGACAGTAGTGTGGTCGCTTTATGGGGGCACTAGACTGATTTGCCTCCCGGCCCATTCCCCCAAAGACTGGCGCTACACCAAAAAGTGTAGCGCAAGCTACGGGGGGTCTTTTCGTGCTGCCCCCCTGCAAAGTGCTGGGCCTTGTTGGCCTAGGCCAAGATACAGCATTGCCCTGGGGCTGTGTATTGCGGTGTATGGCAAATGGGCCACTTCACTAGCAGCATGGGGCATGAAATACTTAAAAAAATGAATTATATCTTTTCATGTGACAACACTGAAGAAATTACACTTTGCTACAATGTAAAGTAGTGAGTGTACAGCTTGTATAACAGTGGAAATTTGCAAAAACTTTAAGCTTTACTAGGTGGATGATCAAGCCTCTTCTGATGCCAGTTTTCTCCCTAAGTTCTGTCCAGTTATTGACTGGACTTTGGCGACCGCTGGGTGGAGTTTGCGTCATTTTCCGCGTCGGGTATGCAAATTAGCTGTTTACGGCGATCCACGAAGGTACGCGCGTTCGTCGCATTCTCTTATGTCGTCGCTAGTCGGTTTTTCCCGTCGCAAACATAAGCCTGCTATTTCATGGCTTAGATTTAGACCAGCCATGTTAAAGTATGGCCGTCGTTCCCGCGTCTAATTTCAATTTTTTTTTTTTGCTTAAGACGTCCGTGAATACGATAGGACGTAACGCACGTCGCCGTTCAAAAAACACGTCGGGGCGCCGTAATTTCGCGCAAAGCACGGCGGGAAATTTCCTAACGGAGCATGCGCAGAACGTTCGGCGTGGGAACGCGCCTAATTTAAATGGTACACGCCCCATTTGAATTAGGTGGGCTTGTGCCGGACGGCTTTACGCTACGCCGCCGCAAGTTTACACGCAAGTGCTTTGTGAATCAAGCACTTACGACGAAAACTTGCGGCGGATTAACGTAAAGGGGATATGTTATGCCGCCGTAATTGTTCGTGAATCTGGCCCAGTATTTCTTGCTACAAAACTGATGCTAGCTGGGAGTGAAAAGGATAAGGTAGTTGTATATAACCCATAGTAAAGACTAGAGATCCTGTATCCCATACAGAACTCCAAGAAATAGATTTTACTGCTAAGTCAAAATTCATATTTTATTTCATTTCACATTACAGAGTGTGGGAATTACAGTGGGAAGATCGTGTTTTCAGGCTGCCTGGGAGATACACTGCATATGTTTATGAAACACTGGTAACACAATCACTAAAACAGCTTATCTGCTTCTATGGCGTCCCTCCCTGGCAGCCTGTACCAGGGAGGTGTAGCTCCATTTCTGCCCCTTTATTAATAATTGTCATTCTACAACATTTTGGCCAGCAGAAGAGAAGCATGCTTAAGTGCCGGTTCACACTACCGTGACTTGGGATCCGACTTGTGCCGCCCCAAGTCGTGCGACTTTAGAAATTCAATTGAAGTGAATGAGAGCCGTCTTAATGCACACTACTGAAGTCTCTCCGACTTCAGAAAAGGTTCCTGTACTACTTCAAGGCGACTTCTAGGCAACTTGTACCCATAGATTTCAATGGAAGTTGCCTCCAAAGTCGTATCACATCTTAACTGAAGCAACTTTACAGGAAAAGAAAATAGTTTACTCAGGCAAACCCCTCCATCCCACAGAGCTGATTATTCTGTGATTGGCCACAGTCAAAGTCGCCTGTCCTGGTGGCAACTTTAAGTCGCGTTGTAAGTAGCTCCACGTCGCGCTGAAGTCTCGCTGACGTCACCTTGCAAAGTCGCGCTGTAAGTCGGGTTGCCCCTGTGTGAACCGGCACTTAGGGAAAGTGGCAGTTGTATTTCGGTGATTCTGCCATTGGCAAAGTGTCACCGGTGGTGGAATCACTGTGTAAAATGGGCCAACATGCAGCGCCCATCCATAAGCATGTAATCAGCTGTGGAATTAGCCACTAACAATAGATGTTAGTGTAACTAAGTAAATAAAATATTGTTTATGATACCAAGGAATATACAGCAAAAATCCTGTAATAGGGCTGGTAACCAGACCAGTGCGGCCTTCTCTGTGACTGAAATTAGTTGTGACAATAGTGGCGGCTTCCAGGCCCTGAAGACTTTTATGCGCACAAACCAAATGAATCTCTAACAAAAGAACCCCAGGGATCTTGTTGTTTTCATTAGCGTTCACTTTATCCCTAATTTTTTAATTGACTGTAACATATTGCCTTGGAAGATATTTGTTTGTTTTAGGTTGCCATGGCGATCTTTCCCACCATTTTTAATCTATTTCATGCAGAAAGAGATTATGTAAAGATTAATTGCTGCCCAAGTATGCGGTTTAAGATCTGACTTTGAACGGTTTAGATGTTAATGCATATTTCTTCCAATAATTGTTTATAAATGATGCCTTTGATGTTGAGATTGCTGTATTTTATTTTACATCGACAGGTGCCATATGTCTGACTATTCTGATTGGCCAGAACAGCTGTAAAGGAGAACGTGAACTTTTCACTTTAGCCAAACCAGCTGTCTGCAAGGCTCCCTAAACATAATTTGTAGCTAGATTCACAAAGAGTTACGCCGGCGTATCAGTAGATACGCCGTCGTAACTCGGAATCTAAGCCGTCGTACATTTAAGTGTATTCTCAAATTGAGTTACACTTAAATGTAGCTAAGATACGACTGCCTGCGCCGTCGTATCTTAGCTGTCTAATTCCGCCGGCTGCTAAGGGCGTGAACGCTGATTTACGCCTAGAATGCGTAAATCAGCGAGATTCACGAACGTACGCTTGCCCGTCGCAGTAAAGATACGCCGTTTACGTCAGGCGTTTTCCGGTGTAAAGTTAGTCGAACAAATAGCTGGCCTAGCCAATGTTAAGTATGGACGTCGTTCCCGCGTCGAATTTTGAAATTTTTACGTTGTTTGCGTAAGTCGTCTGTGAATGGGGCTGGACGTAATTTACGTTCACGTCGAAACCAATACGTCCTTGCGGCGTACTTTGGAGCAATGCACACTGGAATATGTCCACGGACGGCACATGCGCCGTGCGTTAAAAACGTCAATCGCGTCAGGTCACTAATCATTTTCATAAAACACGCCCCCCTGTTCCTCATTTGAATTAGGCGCGCTTACGCCAGCCCATTTACGCTACGCCGCCGTAACTTAGGAGGCAAGTGCTTTGTGAATACAGCACTTGCCTCTCTGACTTACGGCGGCCTAGCGTATATGCGATACGCTACGCCGCCTCAAAGTTAAGCCAGTCTCTCTGAATATGGCTATAAATATTTACAAGCCTAGGTAATGTTATATCTGTAACATATGGGTTAAAAAAGTTTTCTGACCATGTATAAGCATAGGACTATAGGGTGGTTTAATACAGGTTATGCCATTTGAAGGGAACCCAGAGGCCCATCTTATCTGGTAAAATGGCCCTGTGTCCTTGGAGAGGCACCTCCACGTGACTGCAGTCATCTGCAGACTATTTCCTCCAACACAGGTTGCCCTAATATGCCAACAGCAACCCAAGCTGGAATAGTTGTGTTATGGCCCATCTCCTCCCATGCTTTCCTATTGATTATAAAGCCTTGTACACACGATCGGATTTTGCTACGGGAATTGTGTGATGGCAGGCTGTTGTCGGAAAATCCGACCGTTTTTATGCTCCGCCAACAAATGTTGGATAGCATGCTCAAATTTTCCGGCAACAAATCTGTGTTGTCGGATTATCTGATCATGTGTACAGAAGTCCATCGGACAAAACTCCAATATACAAACATGCATGCTCTGAAGCAATGCTAACCATAACACAACATTAGCAGAAGTTGCCCAAACGGTGGCCAACGCCCTTTGTACAAAAGTCCTACGCTTTGTCCGCGGAAAATCCGATTGTGTGTACCAGGCTTAAGGCTGTCTGTTTGTTTAACCACTTGACCTCCAAAAGATTTACCTCCCTTCACAATCAGACTATGTTTTGAGATACAGCACTGCATTTCCGTGTTACCGTATTTATCAGCGTATATCATGCACTTTTTTGCCCTGAAAATCAGGGCAAAATCGTGGGTGCGTGATATATGCTGATACCCGCTTCCCGCGCGCCGACATATACCGAGCGCAGTACACTCGGCCAGGCTCGGCTTCGCTCGTAGTCACGCTCTGTGACGTTTATGCGTGAGAAGCCGAGCCTGGCCGAATATACCTGAGTGTACTGCGCTCGGTATACGTCGGCGGAGGCTTCAAACTGAATGCGGGAAGCGGGAATTCGACATGAAGACAGCGCGGGAGAAGCCAGGAGGACACCACCGAGGCCGCAGACGGACGCCGGACCGGACGAGGCCGCCGATGGAATAATAATAATTTTTTTTTTACAGGATTTTAGGGTCAAAATTAGGAGCGCGCAATACCCCGATAAATACGGTACTTACTGACAATTGCGTGGTCATGCAACGTTGTACCCAAATAAAATTTATGTAATTTTCCCCCACAAATAGAGTTTTTTTTGGTGGTATTTGATCACCTCTGCAACTTATTTTTTTTGCAATATAAACAAAAAAGACCGCAACTTTGAAAAAAATTAAATAAATATTTTTTACTTTCTGCTATAAAACATATTCAATAAAAAGAAATTGAAAAAAAAAATGTCTTCATAAATTTAGGACAATATGTATTCTCTACATATTTTTGGTAAAAATATAATCCCAAGAAGCGTATATTATATTATATACGTATAAAAATATACCAACAAGCGCCACTGGTGACCAGTATTGCCTGTAGGCCCCTTGCAGAAGGAGGGTGATCCTGGCACTACAGGTCCTCAGGTACAGTTTTCATCCAGCAAGAACAGTGAGCAGTACGAATTTACATCAGCAAATCTCACTCCAAATCTTATGAAATTAGCAGTCACAGCCAGGCAAATTAACTACTTATGGCGCGCCCACCATTGTTATACCATTGGCTGTTTGATGTTTAATACAGTTGTTATGTCAGCAGATAGCTGCCATAACCCCAGTATTTTTTTAAACAGCCGGCGGTCTGCTTTCAGATAAAAGTGGTCTCTGTGGCGGATTCGCCACAAGATCACTTTTATCGGCGGCAGAAGAGATACCCCCCTCTATTGCCGCCCCCCAGTGGTCTCCGCCACTTACCGGAGCCGTCGGTAGTGGTGGAGATGATCGGGTGCTTTCCTCTGCTAGGCATAGAGCCAAGTGAGGGAAATATGGCCCCCAGTCTGCTCCATACCATGACGGAAGCGACGTCAAATGTCACTTCTGCCCAATGGTCTTAAAGGGGAATTTTTTTTTATAAAAAAAATATATATATATTTTTGTTTATTGCATTTAAGTGTAAATGTGAGATCTGAGGTCTTTTTGACCCCAGATCTCACATCAAAGAGGTCCTGTCATGCTTTTTTTCTATTACAAGAGATGTTTACATTCCTAGAATTAGGAATAAAACTGACCCCAATTTTTTTTTTAAATGGACAGTGTAAAAATAAAAAGATAAATAAATAAGAAAAATGAATTGAAGCGCCCCGTACTGCCAAGCTTGCGCGCATAGGTAAGTCAAGCCCACATATGAAAACGGTGTTCAAACCAAACATGTGAGGTATCGCTGCGATCATTAGAGCGACGGCAATAATGCTAGCTATAGACCTCCTCTGTTACTCAAAACTGGTAACCTGTAGACATTTTTAAACGTTGCCTATGGAGATTTTTAAGGGTCAAAGTTTGTCACAATTCCACGAGCGGATACAATTTTGAAACATGTATACATGTACATGTATATATGTCAAATACGATGTGACATAGAGTATTGCAACAACCGCCATTTTATTCTTTAGGGTGTCTAAAAAAAATATATAGGGGCAGATCCACAGAGCGAGTACGCCGGCATATCTACTGATACACCGGCGTACTTTCAAATTACCCGCGTCGTATCTTTGGTTTGAATCCTCAAAACAAGATACGACGGCATCTGGGTTAGATCCGACAGGTGTACGTCTTCGTACGCCTTCGGATCTAAGATGCAATTCTTCGGCGTCTGCTGGGTGGCGTTCACTTCGTTTTCCACGTCGGGTATTCAAATTAGCTATTTCCGACGATCCACGAACGTACGAGCGGCCGTCGCATTTTTTTCCGGCGTCTCTAGTCGGCTTTTTCCGGCGTATAGTTAAAGCTGGTATTTTGTCGCGTATAGTTAAACGTGCTATGTTAAGTATGGCCGTCGTTCCCGCGTTTATTTTGAATTTTTTTTTTGTTTGCACAAGTCGTCCTTGAATCGGGATGGGCGTAATTCACGTCTCTGTTAAAAAAAATTACGTCCTTGCGACGTCATTTAACGCAATGCACGGTGGGAAATTTAGGGACGGCGCATGCGCAGTTCATTCGGCGCGGGGGACGCGCTTCATTTAAATGAAACACGCCCCCTAATCGCCGATTTGAATTCCGCGCCCTTACGCTGCCAGAGATAGACTACGCCGCCGTAACTTACGGCGCAAAATCTTTAAGGATTCGAACTAAAGTTGGGTAAGTTACGGCGGCGTAGCTTATCTCTGATAAGCTGCGCGGGTGCAGATCTCTGTGGATCTGCCCCACAATGTTTGGGGGTTCTAAGTAATTTTCTAGCAAAAAAAATGATTTTAACTTGTAAACAACACGTTTGAAAAATAGGCCTGGTCTTTAAGTGGTTAATGATCTCACAATGCAGATATACAGCTATGAGGCTACAGAACAGGAGTGCTAATCTACTGTATATACCAGAAAGTGCCCTATTATTTTTCATGAGACTTTTAAGATAAAAGGTAGATTTTTTAGGGTACTAGAACTCAATTAGACTCAATAAAAATGTCTAGACATCCCCTATAAAATAGCGCATCTTCACGTTTTGATTTCAGTTCCACTTTAAGTAATAATGGTAATAAAATCAGTTTTTCCTTTCTTAAAAATATACCTCAGCTGCAGTTACTGACTAACTGGGGAATTTAATAAAGAAAACATTTAAAGCCACAGAGAAATTCAGCAGGAAGTGGTCAGTTGGGAAACAGGTTGGAATGGGTTTGGTTCATAGACTAAAATATAACTGCTGATTTTCTGTCCTTTTTTCTTTAGTTACCGAAAATCCGGAGTTTCTCCAAAGCACCTGTTTTTTTTCTTGTTTTTTTCCTCGCCAGTCGTAAATTACATTCCAGTGTTCCCGTAATCTTTTTTTAAACTTTACTCACTGTGCATCCTGTAATATCTGCTTTTACTGTATATACACTGTGATTACAGAGATCTTGCACTTATAACAAGCACGTTTATTCTGAGTTTAAAGGGTTGTAAAGGTAAAAAATGTTTTCCCTAAATAGCTTCCTTTTCCTTAGTGCAGTCCTCCTTCACTTACCTCATCCTTCCATTTTGCTTTTAAATGTCCTTATATCTTCTGAGAAATCCTCACTTTCTGTTCTTCTGTCTGTAACTACACACCGTAATGCAAGGCTTTCTCCCTGGTGTGGAGAAAGCCTCTTGAGGGGGCGAGCTGGAGTGTCAGGACACTCTCTACTTTGCAGATAAAGGAGCTGTGTGTTAGTGGGGGTCCTGACACTCCTGCTCGCCCCCTCAAGAGGCTTTCTCCACACCAGGGAGAAAGCCTTGCATTACTGTGAGGAGTTACAGACAGAAGAACAGGAAGTGAGGATTTCTCAGAAGAAATAAGGACATTTAAAAGCAAAATGGAAGGATGAGGTAAGTAAAGGAGGAAAATATGGAGAGCAGGTTTTGCTGTGTCCCACTGTACATAACAGTAGCTCTTGGCATGTACTAACAAAATGAGAGTGGTAATGTAAGAAATATTAATAGCTTTGTCTGGAGTTGGACTTTAAAAATGCAACTCAGAACCACCAATAACATCTGTCCAGGTAACATGGCACCCCTTCTTAAGTCAATGTCTGTTGTCTGTTTTCTATGGGCAACCAATTGAACTCCATGGTACATGAAGCTGAATTTGTCTCACAGGATATATTTTTATCATAAAAGAATGTGTTCATTGAACCACCCATCCAGCGCAATCATTTAAAATACAGTAAAAGCTTGGTTTGAGAGTATTGGTTTAAGAGCGTTTTGCAAGACAAGCAAAATGTTTTAATACATTTTGCCTTGATATACAAACAATGGGCCAGATCCACAGCCAGCGGGCTTAACTTAAATCTTCCTATTTAAGTTACACTGCCGCAAAATTTCTATCTAAGTGCCCGATCCACAAAGCACTTACCTAGGAATTTTCGGCTGTGTAACTTAAATCTGTCCGGCGAAAGGCGTGCCCAATCTAATGGGGCGAGTCCCAAGTAAATTAGGCGCGCTCCCGCGCCGGACGTACTGCACATGCTCCCGACGTGATTTTCCCGACGTGCTTTGCGCGAAGTTACGTTACGCCAAATTTTGTGAATCGTGCCGGGTAAAAAAAGTTGTGTCGGGAAAAAAAAGAGATGCGGCGGGGAAAAAAAAAATTAAAAAAAATTTTGACAGCGTCGCGGGAAAGAAGGGTCTACTTTTACATGGTGTACTAACTCTACACTTTGTAAAAGTAGCCCTAATTTTGCGTTTGCAAACTAACAACTTACGGAGACTTCACGAAGGGAAACCGCTTCGTGGATCTCCGTAAGTGCTAATTTGCATACCCGACGCGGAATTTCGACGAGAAATGCCCCCATCGGCGGCCGAGGTACTGCATCCTAAGATCCGACAGTGTAAAACTATTACACCTGCCGGATCTTAGGAATATCTATGCGTAACTGATTCTGTGAATCAGTCGCATAGATAGAAACAGGGATACGACGGTGTATCAGTAGATACGCCGGCGTATCCCTTTTGTGGATCTGGCCCAATGTCTTGATATAAGAGTAGCGTCATGTCACAACTGAGTATAAAGAAGAAGAGAGGAGCCTCTAAGTGTAGCATGGGTCATATGGGGGCATATCCACAAAAACCTGGCAAAACTAAAAAAATCCCATTTAAGTTACACTTCCCTTAAAATTTCTACCTAAGTGCCCGATCCACAAAGCACTTACCTAGAAATTTCAGGCTGTGTAACTTAAATCCGGCCGGCGCAAGGCGTTCCTATTCAAATGGGGCGAGTCCCATTTAAATGAGGCGCGCTCCCGCGCCGGCCGTACTGCGCATGCGCGAAGTTACGTTACGCCGAGTTTTGTGGATCGCGCCGGGTAAAAAAATTTGCGTCGGGAAAAAAAAAAAATTTAAAAAATTTGACAGCGTCGCTCGGCATGCATTCCTGAGAGGGAGAACTCCATGCCAATTTTCAAAGAAAAAAACGGCATGGGTTCCCCCCCCAGGAGCATACCAGGCCCTTAGGTCTGGTATGGGTTGTAAGGAGACCCCCCCTACGCCAAAAAATCGACGTAGGGGGTCCCCCTACAATCCATACCAGACCCGTATCCAAAGCACGCTACCCGGCCAGCCAGGAATGGGAGTGGGGACGAGCGAGCGCCCCCCCTCCTGAGCCGTACCAGGCCGCATGCCCTCAACATGGGGGGGTTGGGTGCTCTGGGGCAGGGGGGCGCACTGCGGGCCCCCCCACCCCAGAGCACCCTGTCCCCATGTTGATGAGGACAGGACCTCTTCCCGACAACCCTGGCCGTTGGTTGTCAGGGTCTGCGGGCGGGGGGCTTATCGGAATCTGGGAGTCCCCTCAAATAAGGGGGCCCCCAGATACCGGCCCCCCACCCTAAGTGAATGGATATGGGGTACATCGTACCCCTACCCATTCACCTGGAGGCAAAGTGATAGTTATTAAACACACAACACAAGGGTTTTTAAAATCATTTATTAGTCTGCTCCGGAGGCCCCCCCTGTCTTCTTTAGCTCTAATACCAGGGTCTTCTTCTATCTTCGCCACTCTCCGCTGTTGACTCGGCGCACCCCGGTTCTTCTCCAGCTGTCCGGTGCCTTCTCCTTCAGCGCTGGCTGCCTGCTATCTTCGTGTGTTAGCTCAATTACTAGCAGGCAGCCAGCGCGGTCTTCTTTGACGTCATCTTCTTCTCTTCTCTTCTCCTCCCTTCTTCCGATGTTGACCCGACGCCTCTTCTCGCTGCAATGATGGAAGCGCGCCTTGCATCCCATTTATATAGGCCTCACCGTCCCATCATGCTCCGGTAGGTACCCACGTGGTGGGTGCCTACCGGAGCATGATGGGACGGTGAGGCCTATATAAATGGGATGCAAGGCGCGCTTCCATCATTGCAGCGAGAAGAGGCGTCGGGTCAACATCGGAAGAAGGGAGGAGAAGAGAAGAAGATGACGTCACAGAAGACCGCGCTGGCTGCCTGCTAGTAATTGAGCTATAACACGAAGATAGCAGGCAGCCAGCGCTGAAGGAGAAGGCACCGGACAGCTGGAGAAGAACCGGGGTGCGCCGAGTCAACAGCGGAGAGCGGCGAAGATAGAAGAAGACCCCCGGAGAGCGGAGAAGACCCCCCCTGGAGAGCGGAAGAAGAAGCCCCCCCCCGGAGAGCGGAAGAAGAAGCCCCCCGGAGAGCGGAAGAAGAAGCCCCCCCCCCCGGAGAGCGGAAGAAGAAGCCCCCCCTGGTATTAGAGCTAAAGAAGACAGGGGGGGCCTCCGGAGCAGACTAGTAAATGATTTTAAAAACCCTTGTGTTGTGTGTTTAATAACTATCACTTTGCCTCCAGGTGAATGGGTAGGGGTACGATGTACCCCATATCCATTCACTTAGGGTGGGGGGCCGGTATCTTGGGGCCCCCTTATTTGAGGGGACTCCCAGATTCCGATAAGCCCCCCGCCCGCAGACCCCGACAACCAACGGCCAAGGTTGTCGGGAAGAGGTCCTGTCCTCATCAACATGGGGACAGGGTGCTCTGGGGTGGGGGGGCCCGCAGTGCGCCCCCCTGCCCCAGAGCACCCAACCCCCCCATGTTGAGGGCATGCGGCCTGGTACGGCTCAGGAGGGGGGGCGCTCGCTCGTCCCCACTCCCATTCCTGGCCGGCCGGGTAGCGTGCTTTGGATACGGGTCTGGTATGGATTGTAGGGGGACCCCCTACGTCGATTTTTCGGCGTAGGGGGGGTCTCCTTACAACCCATACCAGACCTAAGGGCCTGGTATGCTCCTGGGGGGGGAACCCATGCCGGTTTTGATTTTACAAATTGCCGTGGAGTTCTCCCTCAGGAAAGCATACCAAATGCCGTCGCTTGAATGTGCTTTTACATGGTGTTACTAACTTTACACTTTGTAAAAGCAGCCCTAATTTTACACTTGCAAACTAAAACTTACGGCGAAAAAACGAAGCTGAAAAGCTTTGTGGATCGCCCTAAGTGCTAATTTGCATACCCGAAGCGGCATTTCGACTCTAAATGCCCCCAGCGGCGGATGCGGTACTGCATCCTAAGATCCGGCAGTGTAAGTGTCTTACAGATGTCGGATCTTCTGCCTAACTTTGGAAAACTGATTCTGTGGATCAGTTCCAAAGTTAGAACCAGGGATACGACGGCTTACGCCGGCGTATCCCTTTTGAGGATCTGGCCCATGGTTAAAGTTAAAGGAATTGTAAAGGAAAACATTTTTTTGCCTATTTATGTCTGCAAGGTAGACAGACAGAATAGTGTAATGATTCTGTTAAAAAACAAGTAAATACCTATTAAATCCTTCATCTATATCACCTCCGGCATTCTAGTTTCTGTTCTTCTGGTTTGCAGCGTATGTTCATGTAAGAACTAAATTTCCCAGTATGCATTGCGGCACGCCTAGTAATTCACACCTCCTCTCCTTTCCTTTACAACCCCTTTAACCACTTCAATACAGGGCTTTAATACCCACCTCCATACCGGGCCTATTCTGGAACTTCTCTCTAACATGTACAAATCACCATTCTTTTGCTAGAATTTTTTTTTAGCAGACACCCTAGGGAATAAAATGGCGGTCATTGCAACTTTTTATCTTGCACGGTATTTGCGCAATCATTTTTCAAACGCCTTTTTTTTGTGAAAAAAAAAAATGGTTTCATGAATTAAAAAATAACAAATAAGTAAAGTTATAAGTAATTTTTTTGTAAAATATGAAAGATAATGTTACGCCAAGTAAATAGATACCTAACATGTCATGCTTTAAAATTGCGCACACTCATGGAATGGCACCAAACTTTGTTACTTAAAAATCTCCATAGGCAACGCTTTAAATTTTTTACAGGTTACCAGTTTAGTGTTACAGAGGCACTACAGTTCTAGAATTGTTGCACGCGCTCTAATGCACGCGGCGACACCTCACATGTGTGGTTTGAACGTCATTTACATACGTGGGTGGGACTTACATGTGCGTTCGCTTCTGAGCGCGAGCTACCGGGGACAGGGGCGTTTTTTTTTTATACCCCCCATCCAGCGCACGGCGATCATCTCTCCAGGCCCCCGATGGCACGGGAGAGCCTGAAGAAGCACCGGATGGCGGCGGGAGGGGGAGAATGTCCCCTCCCGCCGCCTATAAGAACGATCAAGCGGTTCCTTCGGGCAATCAGGCATTTATATGCAGCTCCATCTTCCTCTATCAAAACACCTTTTGCGACCTCTGCCTCCTTTCCTATTTCGAATGGGACTAGGCAGGGCTGTCCACTTTCTCCACTGCTCTTCGCCCTGTGTATCGAACCCCTGGCGGCCCAGATCCGACGGGATCCCAACGTCACTGGCGTAATGGTCAGAGGACGCGAATTTAAAATATCATTGTTTGCGGATGACGTTCTCCTCACCCTAACACGCCCGCATATCACCCTCCCCAACCTTCACAAACTTCTTGAGGAATATGGGTCCCTATCAGGATATAAGGTTAATCCAGCTAAATCGGAAGCCCTTCCACTTAATCTCCCCCCTGCAGAAGTGCACCGCCTATCGGAAAACTTCTCATATACGTGGAAGTCCCATGCCATTAAATATTTGGGGGTATTTCTCACTCCCCGATATGACTCTCTCTATGATGCTAACTTCAGACCCCTGTTTGCATCTATAAGATCCCTATTGGCCAAATGGAGACATTACCCGTTGTCCTGGTTTGGACGCATTGCCTCGGTCAAGATGAATGTACTACCTAAACTGTTGTACCACTTCATGACCCTCCCGGTGCCCATCCCGTCCGCCCAGCTTGGGAAGCTCCAGACCGACCTCCTAGACTTTGCGGGGAATTACAAACAGCACAGAATAGCACGCTCCATTATGTGTGCCTCCCGAAAGGACGGGGGTCTGGCCTTCCCACACCTCCAGCGCTACTATTATGCAGCACAACTAAGGGCTATAGCTTCCTGGGTTACCCTTCCGGCCTATAATCGCTGGACTCAAATAGATAAAATTTGGATAGCCCCCATCCACCCAAACAATTTATTGTGGAACACTAATGCAGATGTCCCCTCCACCGCCCTGCTGCATACCATGAGCCTCTTACGCACTATTTGGAGACGACTAAATCGCAACACCCCCCTACAATCTGAGGCCTCTTTGGTAACAGCTTTTCTTTACAACCCTAAACTACCCGACAGCTTAACCTCCCAGATGATTTCCCCCTGGCTGCAGAGGAATCTCTTTCACTATGGACATCTGGTGAATCCAGTTTCTAGGACCTTGCTGCCATTCGACGAACTTAGGACTAAACATGAACTCCCTCTAGGCGCCTTTTTCGGTTACCTCCAAATCAGACACTACGCTCTTACCATCACCCAATTCTCTAAGCTATCCCCATTTGAACGCTTAATTTTATCAGGGCCTACACAGAAAGGGCTCACCTCGGACATATATAAGCTTTTGAATTTCTATGATATGGCCATCCGGGGGAAACATAGCTATATGCGTAAATGGGAGGAACACATTGGAGAGGAGCTAACCCCTGAACAATGGGCTACCATATGGTCTTGGGCAGCCAAGAGTTCTCTGTGTACGCTCTACAAAGAGAACACATATAAAGTACTTTTCCACTGGTACCTGACTCCGTCACGTCTGCATGCTATCTTTCTGCCGGCCTCGGATCGCTGCTGGAGATGTCTCCAGGACCGGGGCATGCTACTCCATGTTTACTGGAGCTGTCCACTCCTCCAACCCTATTGGCACTCGGTCCGGGGGCTGCTTCACCGGCTATTCGAGGTAGATATCCCTCTCTCCCCTATGTTCTTTTTACTGGGCCTCCTCCCTCCTAAACTATCCACACTAGCTAAAAAGTTGGCCACACAAATTTTAACAGCAGCCAGATGTCTAGTAGCCCTTTACTGGAAACAACGAAACCCCCCATCTCTATCTGACCCTTACTCCAGAATTAAAGATGTGGAGGTCATGGAGTCCATGACAGCTAGGCTAGCGGACCGGGTGGACCGACATTCAGCAACGTGGGAGCTGTGGCACCGGCGAATAGACCCCCCATGACCTCACGAGACCCCCCCCCGTTCTGTACAACACGATCGCTTGGAGCACGGGAGGGACGCGCCCTTCTGCTTGGGTCTTTCTTATGCCCTTCCCTTGCCTTATCCTCTCCCCCCTTCTCTCCTCTTTCTTTCTCTTATTACTTTTCTTTTGCTCCTCTCTCCCCCCCCTTTTTTTTTTCTCCCCCTTTCTCTTCCTTCCCTTTGGAATAGCAGGACACGCAAATGTAAATCGCGGACCTCGATAATGGTCTGTTTTGTGCGAGAAGCCTGCGCTATAATTACTTTAGCGCTACTTCGGTCTGATACGCAGTGCTTTCCCTTATTGACTCCTGTCTGTGGTCTGTATGTTAATTTTATACTGTGTAGACCTCCGTGTCCTTTGCAGAGCTGATGGCGAATGCTGATTCCCTTTTACTTTTGTATTGTTTTGTTCTTTTGTTTCTGTTTTAAACCCAATAAAAATTGTCAATTATAAAAAAAAAAAAAAAAGAACGTGGCGGAACCGGCCCTATGATCATTCTTACGGTGCGTAAGAAACGCCGCCGGAAGAAAATGATATGTGAATGATGCCTCTAGGTGCAGGCATCATTTAGATATCACCTCACAAAGTACAGGACGTCATATGACATCCACCCGGGATAAGAGATCCCCTTTTTGGACGTCATATGACGGTGTGCGGTTTTGAAGTGGTTAACCTGCCTGGCGGTCTTCCCGAGTCTGACACGGGGTTAGATTTTCCTGCTGCGAGCGGAAACCCCGTGTCAGACTCGGGCTTGCCTCGCTAGATCCACAGGCACAAGTTACTTACCTTGTCCCTGGATCCAGCGATGCCACCGCGCTGTGTGAGCGAGTGGGTCCTCGCTCGATTCACACAGTGCCTCCGTGTGACGCCGATCTCCGTTCCCTGCGACGTTACCACGCACGGGGACGGAGAACGGCGCCAAATTCAAAAAAGTAAACAAACACCTTACATACAGTATACTGTAATCTTATAGATTACAGTACTGTATGTAAAAAAAACACACCCCCCCTGTCCCTAGTGGTCTGTCCTGTGTCATGCATGTCATTTTATATAATAAAAACGTTTCTTTCTCCCTGCAAACTGTAGATTGTCCATAGCAACCAAAAGTGTCCCTTTATGTCAAAAATAGTTTTAGATCAGCTAAAAAACAGCGATAATAAATTATAATCACTTGCAGAATTGTGCGATAGCGATTTGTGGGGAAATTCGTCATAAAAAAAAAAAAATAATGACAGCAACAATTCTGCAACTGAGCAAATTTCAGTGATTTTGATTTGATTACATTATTGAATAATTTTTATTATAATTATATTATTATTTGTTATAATTATTTATAATTATTTATTATATTATAATTTATAATTTTGTTTTTAAAAAAATGTCATACCCGGGATGCCTATTAGAAGCTTGTTTGGTCAGATTTAAGTGAGTTATTTCTAAAAATTACAGACCTACAATATAAAACGCCAAATTTCCTTGCAAATAATGGTACCGCTTTTAGCATGTTTTTTCTGACAGAATCATACCGCCAGGGAGGTTAATGAAGGTACAACATTTAGCAACTTATTGCTACACTAAGGCCTCGTACAGACGAGGGGTTATCCGCTGGAAACGGTCCGCCGGACCGTTTCCAGCGGACATTCCTCCTCCGGATTTTGATCCGATGGCTTGTACACACCATCGGATCAAAATCCGCGCGGAAAACATCCGCGGTCATGTGTCGCGCCGTTGCCGCGACGATGACGCGGCAACGTGCACGACGCTGGAAGGTAAACACTTCTACGCATGCGTCGAATCATTACGACGCATGCGAGGGATGGGAGCGGACGGACTGATCCGGTGAGTCTGTACAGACGACGGATCAGTCCGCTGGACTGGATCCCAGCGGATAGATTTGTAGCATGCTACAAAATTTTTATCCGCTGGGAATCCGTCGGCTGGATTTTTATCCGCCGGGAAATGTCCGTTTGGACGTACAGACGACCGGATCTATCTGCTGGAACTGATCCGTGGATCAATCCCAGCGGATAGATCCGGTCGTCTGTACGAGGCCTTAGAGGTGCCTCTCTTCTCTTTTCTACCCTGTAAAAAAAATGCTTTGATATACAAGTGCTTTGGATTACAAACATGTTTCTGGAACGAATTATGCTCACAAACAAAGGTTTTACTGTATATATTTTTAGCAATTACATTAATGTTTTTATGGCAGAACATCTGTCATTTTTTTTTTGTATGGATAGAGTGAAGAAAGGTTAGAATCAAGTTTGTGTTTTTCATTGGTCTCTGTGTCCTCACCAGGGAAATATCTTCTCACTTCCTGTTCCACGCATGCTCAGAATCAAGTCGACGCATGCTTGGAAGCATTGAGCACGTCCTTGTGTTTCACGTCACCGCGTTCTGACACAATCGTTTTTTTAACTGATGGTGTGTACGCACGACGGACCATCAGTCAGCTTCATCGGTTAACCGATGACAACGGTCCTTCGGACCGTTATCATCGGATGGACTGATCGTGTGTACGAGGCTTTAGGATGAGAACCATTCAGAGAGTGCTTTGCATTTTCTAAATGGATGCAAAGTGTTTCTGATTGGACAAGGTTTAAATTGTAAAGTCTTTATTCAACATTTGAAATTCTGGTGGGGGGTACAGAAATTAAATAGAGGAGGTTTACACAAGTTAAATTTGACATTTATATATTAACACAATGAGAAACCAGTATAATAGAGTGTGCTCATACAATCCTTCTCTCTGTGCAGGGATGGGGTTGCAGCTCAGTGTCTACACAGAAAATAGAGGAGAAGGGAGCAGGAAGGGGAGATGGAATAAAGTGGAGAGCAGGGCAAGTTAAGTGGAAGGTAGGAAAGGTAAAAGGGAAGGCAATAAATAAGGAAGGGCTTGGGGTGAATAAGAAGAGGTGGTTTAGGGGAAAGGGGGAAGGAAGAAGGATAAGCGATAATAGATGAGGGAATAGGCAGGGTCTGCTGCACCACCCAAGAGAAAGGGACTCACATAGTTTAAATTAGTTGAGGTTGAATTTAGCAGACCTGGTCAGACAGTAGTGACCGATATTAAGATGTCAAAGTTTCCAGGAATTGTTCTCCTCTAATTGCAATGAGAGGGCTTTCATTGCTTTTATTTTATATATTTTGGTCAGCCATAGGGATAGCATAGGAGGGATTGATTGTTTTTGGGAGAGGAATACAGGTTTTGGCCACATTAAGATGAATTAATAATGTCTTCCTATGACTGCGTTTAGGGATGTCCTGGAGATGTAGTATATGGCCAGACCTATGCCTAAGTCTGTATCTGTGAGCTTAAGAATGATGTCATGGACTTTATCCCAGAAAGGACATAGGATAAGGCAATCCCAAACATTTTGTGACAATGTTTCATCATCCTGATTGCATCGCCAACATGTGGAGATGGCAATTTTTGTGGGACAAAGTACCACCTAGTAAGCAGCTTGTTTACCTCTCACTATTTTGCCTTGGTTTCAAGTTCAACAGTCTAGCACAGTGTTTCTCAACCAGAGTGCCACAGCACCCCAGGGTTCCCCGGGGTGCTTCAACACAGTTTGCCCTGGATTAGAGGTGAAGGAAAGGACTCTGTGTTAATGGGGGACTCTGATATGATGGCAAGACGCTGATATGGTGGTGGGACACTGTTATAGGGGTACTTTGATATGATAGAGCCTCTCCAATACAGCAGGGACTCTGATGTGATGGAGAGAATATTATAATAGGGGAGCACTGTCATATGATGGTACTCTGATGTGATGGGGGGGGGGGGCTCTCATGTATAGAGGGGATTCTGATGTGATCGGGCCCATTGATGCTAAGGGGGCAGTTTGGTGTGATGGGAGAACTCTTACATGAAGGGGAGATCTCTGACATGAAGGGGAGCTCTGATGTGATGACGATGAAGGTACCTCTAATGTAAAGGGGAGCTTCTCATATGAAGTTAATTTCATCAATTGTGTGTGCCAGACACAGGTTTTATTAATAAATAAAAAATAAAATAAAAATTTTAGACTAAGATGCCTTGGGATTTTGCATACTTTTAAAGCACATCACAACTGCCAAAAAGTAGCAATAAAAAACAGGCCCCAGGATCTACCGTCTTCAAGAAAATCTGGAATTCCACTTTATTAACAATTGTCTCCTTGTGTGTATGGTCAGTGTAAGGAGAATGTAACTGGTCTGTTGTAAGTAAAGAGTGCTGTTTAGAAGCCAAGGAAAGGAAGCACAGTGTAACTCAGCTATGAAATTTAGTAAGAAAAATATCTGTGTGGGCTAGTATGTCCTTGACTGGGTCATTTGAACGTGGAGGGGGAAAGAAAGGGGAATCCACAAGTAATGCAATGGACAATAATATTTTCCTTCTCAAATATCTATTTATAAAAGGAAAAAAAAAAAATCTGTACACATCCAGCAGACCTTGAAGTTATTTTCTGTGGTTTCGGGTTTGCTACATTACCTTTATGTAGTATTGCCGGTTTTATCTGCCAGAGTGATAAATGGTGTTCTTGGTGAATAGCTAATGATTTATTAGATGAGGACGCACTCTATTCATCTGAGTCACAATGCAGACTTCCTCAGCCCTTTTTCTGATAAAATTCAGCGGATGCCAAAACACCTATGAATTGTACAATCTTTAAATTTTACAGTTAGAAATAACATTATGCTTGATGATGTCTTTAACTTGTGTGAAGAAATGATCCAGTGAGTGGTGAAGGTTTCCAAAAGTTATCTGTCCTGAGAACCAGACAGATTTTGACCTTTTTTTTATTATTAAAAACGATATATACCAAAATCTCCATCCATTGTAAGCTAAATTAATTCCTGCTTTCCCGATCAGCTTGTTACACTGATTGTTAAGTTTTGTGACACTTAAAACTAAAAAGTTGCGCTAAAAGAAAATCCCTAAACCAGCAGCTAGCATACTATTAGATATAAATGGTAATATCAAACCCCAACTAAAGTGCAGCACTCATAAACCAAAAACAAAACTGATAATAGTCCAAAGTGCGTGTCTATAATAGATTGTTCATGCAAACTAAAAAAGTTGACTGGGAATTAAAGAGGCATTCATTTTTGCGCCAATTGTTAAGATACAATGTTAAAAATGTTATCACTTGCAGTACTACTCATTTATTTTATTTACTGGAATGCCCATGTGGGTTGCAATATGTAGGACGTTCAACAAAAAGTTTAGGCCAAATAAAAGGCTAATATGTCAATAATATTAAAGTAGAGCTGAAGGCAAGCTATGGGTGCCCTCAGCAGGGGGGAGGAGCCAGGAGTGCCAACGGGGGACCTGAGAATGGGAGGATCGGGGCTTCTCTATGCAAAACACTTTAATAATGTGGGAAATAGATATAAAGTATAGCGTAGAAAAGTGATTCTAATTGTCATGATTTTTGATTAATAGGAGTTATTCTTTTCAGTGTGTTTATATGTAATGAATGGAATTGTTATGGGCATTATATCTGAAGTACTGCTTCAAACTGTGATTAGTGATTGGCTGCTTAATGCAGTTGACAGAAGGCTAGATAGAAGGGAGGAGCACCAGTACATTAGCTGCTTCTCCTGAGGAAGTCCTCAAAATGCTGAAATGCATTGGGTGAGACTAATGCCATGATTACACATATACATGCTTCAGGGAATGGGAGGCACAAGTCGGATCCAAGCTGTACATGTTAGTGCTGACTTAACACTTTTTAACATAGGTGCTTATTATTTGTTATAAACAATACTAAAAAGGTTTTTAAGGCTTTTCCGTTCTTGCTTTTAAAACATGAGACTTGCCTGGAGAAGTGGAGTAGGAACGGATGAATCTGAGACCTGAGAAAGATGGACTGAGCTATATTGAAGAAATGTTGACAATAAAATGCTGATGCTTTGATTTATTTATGCTGCAACACCCATGAGTGCCTTTCTACAGGGTTTGAATAAGTTTAGATTTAGGTTTAGATTTCTTTTAGGACATTTTACTTACTCATAGCAGTGGCTTCCCATGGGACCATTGGAATTATATACTGTATGGGTTAATGTGGGTTAAATATAAAGGGCAACTTCAACAATTTTTTTCTAACGTGTAGTGCTTTTTGGGACAGGGGTTACGGGGCAATCTTTAAGGTAGAACACAAACAGCAGCAACATTTTTTACGATAGAGAGAAATGGTTTTTACCGCTGTCCATGTCTACAGTGGAGAGATTCTCAATACTTAAAGTGTTGCTAAATCCAGAACCTGCATTCACAATATCTGGTCTCCCACAGTACACAGAACATGGAAATGCAATTATATTTTCTCACCAGCAGTATATAATAGCCTTGTGACTTCTATTAATTCACTGTAAAGCTTGTAGGAGGAGGTTTCATTCTCTCCTAAACCTCTATCTGGACATGTCTGGAGAGTGGTGATTGGCCCTGTGTTGATCACATAAACTCTCCCAAGAAAAAAAAACTCTCTGGCAATACACACCAAACTGAGCATGTCCCCTGCCTCTGTAAATATCAGTTTTTTTTTTGGAGACAGTGGAAGAAAAGGAGGATCAGAGAAGACAGGATCACACAGCCTTTATACACAATGCAAAAGATTAACCCCTTATGCCCCGTACACACCATCACTTTATGTGATGAAAAAAAACGACATTTTCTGTGAAGTAAAAAATGACGTTTTTGAAACTTCAATTTTCAAAGACGAAGTTGCCTACACACCATCGTTTTTCTCACAATGTTCTAGTTACGTTCACCACGTTTTTCCATTGAAGCTCGCTTCATAAGTAGCTTCTAGGCATGCGCGGGTGAAAAAACGTCGTTTTAAACAACGTTTTTGCTACACACGGTCAATTTCTGTGAAGTAAAAGTTGACGTTTTGAAAAACGACACATAAAATTGAAGCATGCTCGTTTTTTTAGAAGACATAAAACGACAGTTTCCCCCACACACGGTCAATTAAAGTGACGTTTTGAAAAACGTCATTTTTTTTCATCACATAAAGTGATGGTGTGTACGCGGCATTAGGTTCCACAGTGAGTATAACAAGCATGATTTACTGCATATACAGACTGATTTTACTCTTGTGGGGTTTAGTAACACTTTAAGCTGCACATAGACTATTCTTTTTTTTTGTCGTTGGTTATCCAGTGGGCCAAACAAAAAAAATAATAATGCAATCCCTCCATCCCCACAAGTGAGATGGAAGAATCCTCCCCTGTGCCATTGTATTCTGAGGGCCTCCTCTGCTGTCAGAATACACTGATCATCAGCTGTAGCCACTGATTGGCAAACGTTCTCCAACATTCCTTTTTGACAGAATCTGTTTATTAGATAGACTTTTGTTAATTGGGAAAGGTCATAGATGGATCAAAATTTGGACGGTCGCTGCTGAACCAGACAAATTTTGATCCCTCCATGGTCATTCCTACTGCTTGCTCAATAGCATGGGAAGTGAGGGGGTAATACAGGTCCTTCTCAAAAAATTTGCATATTGTGATAAAGTTCATTATTTTCTGTAATGTACTGATAAACATTAGACTTTCATATATTTTAGATTCATTACACACAACTGAAGTAGTTCAAGCCTTTTATTGTTTTAATATTGATGATTTTGGCATACAGCTCATGAAAACCCCAAATTCCTATCTCAAAAAATTAGCATATCATGAAAAGGTTCTCTAAACAAGCTTATAACCTAATCATCTGAATCAACTAATTAACTCTAAACACCTGCAAAAGATTCCTAAGGCTTTTAAAAACTCCCAGCCTGGTTCATTACTCCAAACCGCAATCATGGGTAAGACTGCCGACCTGACTGCTGTCCAGAAGGCCATCATTGACACCCTCAAGCAAGAGGGTAAGACACAGAAAGAAATTTCTGAACGAATAGGCTGTTCCCAGAGTGCTGTATCAAGGCACCTCAGTGGGAAGTCTGTGGGAAGGAAAAAGTGTGGCAGAAAACGCTGCACAACGAGAAGAGGTGACGGGACCCTGAGGAAGATTGTGGAGAAGAACCGATTCCAGACCTTGGGGGACCTGCGGAAGCAGTGGACTGAGTCTGGAGTAGAAACATCCAGAGCCACCGTGTACAGGCGTGTGCAGGAAATGGGCTACAGGTGCCGCATTCCCCAGGTCAAGCCACTTTTGAACCAGAAACAGCGGCAGAAGCACCTGACCTGGGCTACAGAGAAGCAACACTGGACTATTGCTCAGTGGTCCAAATTACTTTTTTTCGGATGAAAGCAAATTTTGCATGTCATTTGGTAATCAAGGTGCCAGAGTCTGGAGGAAGACTGGGGAGAGGGAAATGCCAAAATGCCTGAAGTCCAGTGTCAAGTACCCACAGTCAGTGATGGTCTGGGGTGCCATGTCAGCTGCTGGTGTTGGTCCACTGTGTTTTATAAAGGGCAGGGTGAATGCAGCTAGCTATCAGGAGATTTTGGAGCACTTCATGCTTCCATCTGCTGAAAAGCTTTATGGAGATGAAGATTTCATTTTTCAGCACGACCTGGCACCTGCTCACAGTGCAAAAACCACTGGTAAATGGTTTACTGACCATGGTATTACTGTGCTCAATTGGCCTGCCAACTCTCCTGACCTGAACCCCATAGAGAATCTGTGGGATATTGGGAAGAGAAAGTTGAGAGACGCAAGACACAACACTCTGGATGAGCTTAAGGCCGCTACCGAAGCATCCTGGGCCTCCATAACACCTCAGCAGTGCCACAGGCTGATTGCCTCCATGCCACGCCGCATTGAAGCAGTCATTTCTGCAAAAGGATTCCCAACCAAGTATTGAGTGCATAACTGAACATAATTATTTGAAGGTTGACTTTTTTTTTATTAAAAACGCTTTTCTTTTATTGGTCGGATGAAATATGCTAATTTTTTTAGATAGGAATTTTGGGTTTTTATGAGCTGTATGCCAAAATCATCAATATTAAAACAATAAAAGGCTTGAACTACTTCAGTTGTGTGTAATGAATCTAAAATATATGAAAGTCTAATGTTTATCAGTACATTACAGAAAATAATGAACTTTATCACAATATGCTAATTTTTGGAGAAGGACCTGTACAATGTTGGGACACCTACAGCAATTAAAACTTGGGAAGCATTTGAACTCTTCTTCACACTATCTAAAAAGTTGGGGGGAAAAATTGGCTAGAAAGCAATTAATGTAGAAATGTTAACGAAAAAAAGGCAGGGAATGTGCATGGTGACCTTACTTGAGCGTAGGTCATATTCTGGAGATAAGCGACAGCAGTGAAAGGCGGAGGTACACTGTGGAGGAGCACATTTAAATTGTATATTGGAGCATACTTTAATACTTTACAAGGACGCAATGAGAAAACATGTACTCATATCTTCAGGAAAACACATTATTAAGAAAATTGAAGATTTGATATATTAAAGGACGTATGTTGTTTGTTCATAATTATTATTCAGGTTTATATGATATTTACTATTTTTGCAATTAATTAATTCACATTTTTTTATATATTATTGCACTTTTGGGACATAGTAATATTTTTGGTGTGGGATCGCACAACAGTAATTGGAGGCAACATATATTTTTTTTGTGCTTTTTACCATTTTTAGTTAGCGTGGGAATTTTTGGGGAGTTTCACTAACAGCCTTTGCACCATTATATATTAAGAGATATATATAATACAACAAACAAGTATATAACATCTTATTGAAACTTCAAACAATACAATATATTATATCCCAATAAGTATGTGACATTACATAAAGTACACAGTGACATTGCTGAAAACATTTTAAAACCTCATGATTCATCCACCCGTAAGTAAATAAGCCAACTACTGGGAGACCTATTCTGAGTCCCATGCTGGTAGTGATCCTGGTCACAATGTAATGATAAATACGAAATATGTAGGTATCTTTCGGCCATAGTAAGGGCGGGACCTGGTTAAATGGCATACTACTTTATAAAAGTTTATAATGACCTAGTGTAGGGTTACCCCACTATCAGTCCCCCTTGATATGTGTATACGTATACATCCCCCTAATGCCCTATATTTGGTTTCTAAGCAATTTTGTCTACTCAAAATAGGGAACAAACATTTTGAATAATTATTGCAGTGTTTCAACTTAACAGCATAGTTGATCTTGTTTTAGGTGTAGGCCATATACTTACCTCATGAAGCCTGACTGAGAAACTCTCAGAGGTTGTATCTCCACGTCCTGCCTTGTTTTTTAGGATGTTCCTAACATTAGCTCAGCTGTTGCTGTTCACCATTACAGGAGTGAGTACTCAGACACTGAGCTCAGAGCTACTGCATCAGGGGAGAGAAAGTGCATGTGAGGGCATTTGAAGAGCTCACTCATGTGATATGAAAGCAGAATTTTATCCGATGTAATCAACTATGGCTGCAATGATAGATCATGCATGCATTTTCGGAAACTTTTTTTTTTTTCTTTTTTTCAATTACTATCTTTTTTGTAGTCCAAAGGCAGTACTTCTGTCCAACCTCGCCACAGTACACAGCACACAGTAAAAACAATTTTTTTTTCTCGTACAATACCAGATCATACGATTTTAATTTAACCACTTGGCACCGTCCACATGCAAATACGCAGCTTCTTGGTGGGTGGACCTTGGTGCTAAGCAGCTGCATGTTTGTGTGCAATATTGCAAAAAACTGCTGTGTCGACGGCTAACGGAAAGCTCCCAATCACAAGCAACGGTTTTCCGATCATATGACAGCCAATCACGCTGTTACATGATCATAAACCCCGCCCCCCAACATCTTAAACTCTTTAAAGGGCTGGGAGGTGCCGGCGCCAAGGGGTTAATCAGTACAGTATTCGTCTAAAAAAAATTGGAAGACTAAGACCACGCATGCTCAAAAATGAAAGAATACATTACAATACAATACAACACTCCTGAAATTGTATTCTGCTGTATAAGAATTTTTCGAACTTTCGAAACCTCTTTATTTTCGATATGAGATTAGCATGCAAAAAAAAAAAAAAAAAAAAATATCAGATGAAGATCATTCATCTGATATTCTCATTGCGTGTACGAAGCTTAACTCATATGAGCTCAGATCAGGACTTAAAAAAATATTTTTCTTTCTTAGTTTTTATATTTGTATTGGGTCAGTTACCTGGAAGGTATCACAGCCAGGTAACTAGTCCTAAAAGGAGTTCAGCAATGGAAAACACTATTGTGTTATCTCTATCACTTGGTGAATGTCACTAGGGTGAGCATGGTTGCCAGGCAGTAAGAGGGGCATGCTTATTGTAACGACAGGCAGGAAATATTTACTTTTATGGGCTCTGTCTGCAAAGTAGCTTCACGACACAAGTATTGTAGGTCAAACCCAAGAAAATATCCTAAGATATCCATGCCATCAAGACTGAATTGTTTCTACAGATCCAGCACAGATCAGGCTATGAATATTAACCATTTAGGTCTCAGGGAATCCTTTATAAAAAATGTATTTATGGGGGGGGATCCCTAGTGTTCCATGGAATCCAGGTTGAGAATGGCTGGTGTAGAGTACCTGTGGGGGTTATATTTAAGCAGAAGCACCATCCAACAGCTTCCACTTCATATACCACCTAGTGGGGCATCAGTGGTGCAGCAGGTCTTCTTTCTATCAGATCCAGGATAATGTTTTATGAGGAAGTTCCTTGCTATGGCTTCCTTCTTGAAGCTTCCACTTGGTACTGAAAGGCATACTGAATGGTACACCTAATATTGGTGTAACGCCTAAGTACCTTACAGTACTGGTGCTAGTGAAATTTATGTGTAGATCAGAGTGTAGTTAAACTCTGATCCAGATTGTTAGTAGCAAAATGCGGTCTCTGTCTCAACTTGGCTATGCTGAGTCCATTCTGCTGTACTGGGGTGTTCTTCCAGCCCCAGTGCTGCAGGTGGCAGCAGTGGAGTCAAGGTTTGGGTGCTCTTTCCCAGCAGCCAATCACGGGGGTTTGTCCTCACTGTGCATGCTGGGGAGGGGTATTTATGGGGCAGACGCCATTGGTTCTGGGTTCTTCTTCGTCCAGTGTGGCACCCACCTTTAGGGTGGCCACATCACGGCGCCCCGGCGTTATGGCCTACCTGGCCGGGGGGCGTGCGTGCCAGGCGGTGTTCCTGGTTCCGGGCCATGCTGACCCAGAGCATCAGAACAGTGGCGGGGACCCAGTGAGTGACTGGGTTCCCAATTTGAAGATCCCAAGCTGTACTGCTGTTTGGTGGGGAGTCGGTCTGAGGAGTGCCATTGAGAGGCTGGCGGTCCAAAAGGGCCTGGATAAACCACCGGGGATCAAGGTAGCTGGACACCGAGGGATTGATCATCTGTCGGTCGGTACCTGGACGACAAGTTAAAGGAGATTCGGACATAACTCAATTAAGGAGGCATATCTCCAAGAATCCAACCCAGAGGGGACCCAATGGCAGAGGTATTTTCTGGGGCTCATTGAATGGGGTCTGTGGCAGAGACTTTCTCCCAAGTTCAAGTTCTCCAAGGAGGGTCTGTGGCAGAGACTTATTCCTACAATTGTCCGAGTGATACTCCGGCTGCCAGGTCAGTGAGAGAGATCTGTCCGGGTACACTAAACCCACTCCAGCAGGAGTGGTGCAAAGAAGTGTTACGTTTGGGAGCAGGACTGTTTCCTATCATTACACCTGAATCTTCTATTCTCCTATCTTCTTCAGCCTTATTTTCCTCACCACAAGTTTACTGTTTTTACCCGGCTGGGTAATAAAGAGCACAGCAAAGAGCACCTGTCTGGACATTCCTTTACTTCTACTATTTGCAATACATGTCATTCACCCCTAGGAATTTCGGAGGAGCCACGAGGTAACACGCCGCCCAAAAATCCAGCAGCTCCTCCGGGGGTAATGCTACACGAAGATAACAACAACATTTTAGCATGCAATCCACAGCACACATTCAACACTCTGTGAAAGGTTAGAATAGATGACTAGGCAATAAACAAAAGCAATAACATATTTGAATGTTAGTCTCAGATATAGATTAGCTTGAAATTGTTAATGACAGTAAAGTGAAATTTATTTTATTCACCCATGGGATCTTAGGGAGCTTGGTAAACAGCGAGGCATGTTCTCATACTGTTAAACAGTTACTGTAGTTCTCATTCTTTCCAGTAATCAAATGAGCAGAGCAGTCATAAATTATGGCTAGTAAGCTTAACCTCAACTTGTTAAATTTACTTAAAGGCACCATTAATCTGACAAGCAACACTGCAAAGTCTAATGCCACATACACACCATCACTTTATGTGATGAAAAAAAACGACATTTTCTGTGAAGTAAAAAATTACGTTTTTGAAACTTCAATTTTCAAAGACGAAGTTGCATACACACCATCGTTTTTCTCACAATGTTCTAGCAAAGCGAGGTTACGTTCACCACGTTTTTCCGTTGAAGCTTGCTTCATAAGTAGCTTCTGGGCATGCGCGGGTGAAAAAACGTTGTTTTAAACAACGTTTTTGCTACACACGGTCAATTTCTGTGAAGTAAAAGTTGACGTTTTGAAAAACGACACATAAAATTGAAGCATGCTTCAATTTTTTTTGGTCGTTTTTTAGAAGACATAAAACGACGTTTTCCCCCACACACGGTCAATTAAAGTGACGTTTTTAAAAACGTCATTTTTTTTCATCACATAAAGTGATGGTGTGTACGGGGCATAATAAGCATCTTTGGAAATTGCACTATGGAGTGCAGACTCAGCAAGCTGGTTGCTATGACCATGAAACTTCTATTTTACTATGCAAGGTCTACTGACAATTCTAAAACACAAATGGCGCTAATGCCATTTAGCTGCTGCCGGTTGTTTTCGTTTTCAGTATAGTACTGAAATCATCTCAGGCTGAATTTTTTTACTTGCACATCAATCTAATTGGCTGTCGCAGTCATTAAATTAGATTGCATGATTTAGTGTATGGGGGGTAGGAATGAGCCCGATCTGCGAACATTATGGGGCGTTCGCGGAAAATTCAAGTGCCATGGAATGCCCCATAATGCACTGCGAGATCGGCGCCATCTGGTCTGGTATGGATTTTAAGGGGAACCCCAAGCCAAAATGTTAAATTGAAAATGCATTTGCAATCACGGTGCCGATGGTCCCAAAAAACAAGCCAAAACAGAAAAACTCTCCCACGACTACCGTCTTTCTATACATTCAAGGGCGGGCCACCTGGTGACATAAACGGGTGACCCCGCTCCCTCTGACACCATATGATGTCAGAAGGGGGTGGGGTCAGTTAGCTACGTCAACGGGTGACCCTGCCCTTGGTTATATAAGAGCTGTCAAAGCAAAAAAATGGCAGTCCCATGGAGGCAGAGTTTTTCCATATTTTTTTTCGGGACTGTCGGCGCCATGATTGAAGATAGATTTACATCGTGGGACGCTTTTTTTGTTAATAAAGTAATTGTTCAAAACTGTCTGCTGTCATTTTGACTTTTTTGACACTTTTTTGGGTGAATGGGTAGGGTGGGCTGGGATCTAGGGGCTCCCTTGTTAAAGGGGGCTTACAAATTCCAATAAGCTCCCCGCCCGCAGACCCCCACAACCACCAGGCAAGGGTTGTGGGGATGAGTCCCTTGTCCCCATCAACATGTGGACAAGGTGCTTTGGGGGGGGCTCTCTCGTCCCCCCCTTTTCCTGCGGCCTGCCAGGTTACATGCTCAGATAAGGGTCTGGTATGGATTTTGGGGTGCCCCTACACCATTTAAAAAAAAAAAATTGGCGCTGGGTTCCCCTTAAAATCCATACCAGACCTGAAGTGACCTGGGGGACCCCACACCATTTTTTTTATTGTGGTGCCGTGTTCTCCTTAATATAGATTTTGGGGGGGGGGGACCTCCACGCCATTTTTTTGGGGGCATGGGGTTCCCCTTAATATCCATTATAGACCTGAATGGCTGCTAATGGACTGGTGGGGGAACCCACACCATTTTATTTCAATGATTGTTTATGTATATTGCCAGTAAGCAATATTAAATAACCTTTTTTCCTTTAGAAATGTCATTTTGCTGCGGGACTGATATGAACATGGGAAAATGTGCTACTTTACAGGCAGACTAAGGGGACACCCCAGACATGATATTTAAAGGAATATTTCATTTATATTCTTTCACTTTAAGCGTTATTAAAATCACTGCTCTTAAAAAAAAAAATGCTGTTTTTAAAACTTGTTTTTGCATTGATACAGGGCCCGGGTCTCCATACATTTTTTATGGCAATAACTTGCATATAAGCCTTCAAAATTAGCACTTTTGATTTTTCATGTTCGTGTCCCATAGACTTTAACGGTGTTCGTGTGTTCGGACAAATGTTTTGCCTGTTCGCATGTTCTGCTTATTTCCTCTATAATGATTTGCATGATTGCATTACATCTGAAAACACAAATTACAGACTATGTTACCCCAACATTTCATCTTCCTGGTATGTGTATGTTGTACCATGTACTTGTGTTAAAAAGTATCTTGCTCTCTTTGCATTGCTTCCCTTGAGTTAAATACCCGCTAGGCATAGAAGCATATCCAGCCCAGCGTGGTAAATTTTTTGGCTGTCCAAGAATTCCGTTGACATGCGCCCCTGCAAAGCCATTCACTGGGAAGATTAGTGTACTGCTGTTTGTCCATCTCCACGCCCCTAAGCCCCTTATGCAGCTAAGAACAGACATTATGTGGTCACAATTTATTTTAAACATTTGTATTATACAAAAAAAGCTACATGATTTTTAATTTTGTAATTTGCGACATACCGGAAGCCCAGCTTTCAGTGGTAATTTTGCACTGCTTTGAGCTTTTCAAAAATGTATTTGATTTCTTGCTTTATTCTTGATCACCAATGATGGTAGGACTGTTGCAGTACCCAAACATGAGACAATTGTATATAAAAAAAGGTTAACAATTTATTAGAAAAAAAAATACAAAGATACAACAATAAAGGTCCCAACAGTGACAAGGTTAGCACAATTAAGTAACCAACACAGAAATGTAATAACATTTGCAAACTCCACAGGTAAGTAGAGGCAAGGTTGATGTGAACAGTGACGTATTCCTCAACATGTTTCACGGCAACTGCCGCTTCTTCAGGAGACGTCTTTCTATGACATCTGAGAAAATATAAAGTCTTATAAGTAAAATGTTATGACTTACTACAATGTAGCCTAGCTACAGGTCAAATAGTATATTTAGGAGTATTTTTCAAGATAGACAGTACACGACTCACCAAAATTAGCCCATGGGGCGATATGCAGCAATTGTTTGAGACACCCCAATTGGGGTGTTCCCTCCGGGAGAGGAGGGTGTTGGACGGTACTGAAAAAGGGTATATAACACATAATAATCAGCCTTTAAGTGGGAATAGAAAAACTTTGTATATATTGAGAGGGAAATATTGCCTTCCCTTTCCCTCTCAACATTTTCTTTTTATATATACAAAGTTTTTCTATTCCCACTTAACGGCTGCTTATTATGTGTTATATACACTTTTTCAGTACCGTCCAACACCCTCTGCCCCCCCGGGGAACACCCCAATTGGGGTGTCTCAAACAATTGCTGCATATCGCCCCATGGGCTAATTTTGGTGAGTCGTGTACTGTCTATCTTAAAAAATACTCCTAAATATACTATTTGACCTGTAGCTAGGCTACATTGTAGTAAGCCTTAACATTATACTTATAAGACTTTATATTTTCTCAGATTTTATAGAAAGACGCCTCCCTAAAAGCGGCAGTTGCCGTGAAACATGTCGATGAATACATCACTGTTCACATCAACTTTTCCTCTACTTACCTGTGGAGTTTGCAAATGTTTTTAAATTTCTGTGTTGGTTACTTAATTGTGCTAACCTTGTCACTGTTGGGACCTTTATTGTTGTATCTTTGTATTTTCTTTTCTAATAAATTGTTAAACCTTTTTTATATACAATTGTCTCATGTTTGGGTAGCGACAGTCCTACCATCAATAGTGATCAAGGTTACTGCCAGGAGTAGTCCTTGATTTATCTCCTTTCCCCGTGTTTCCAACTATATCATTTATAGGATGATGGTACCCCCCTTACCCTATTAACCTACTGAGGCAACAAATCTCAATCTTCTTGCTTTATTGTCATTTTAGAATGCAAGAGCTCTTCCTGGAGTTTTTTAAACTATGATGGACAGTTATTTAAATATTGAAATGTTAGTAGTCTTTAGCTTTATCCTTACATATTGTATACCAATGTAAAATGACTAATATTACACCCCTCTGCATTCTTCTAGCAGTGTACAGAAAATCATTGTAGGCCTAGAATGTATGATATAATCTTTCCTTAATAATTCACATGTCAGAAGTGGCACTGAAAAGCTTTTAACGTTCTTTGTGCATAGCTTAGTGCATTCATACGTCATGGAGGGATGACACTGTTTATAGAGGAAGGGGATTCCAGCAAGCTTATTTCTTCAGTCTGGATATTGAGGATGACATTACTGTATTTGTTCTGTTGAATGGTAAGTAAAACATGCTGGATGTCATTATCTTTTCTCTGGAAGAACACTGATTATCCTGAACCTGAGGATAACTATTAGATGGCAGTCAGTCAGACATACAGGCCCAATTTAATATTTGGACAGTTATATCAGAACTGATCAGTTAAAAAAAAAATCCAACATGGGGGGACACTTGTTCCCCTAAAAATGACTGGCTGAGACTGTCACACATGGTGGAAAATCGTTGGATCAGGCAAAGTGTTTCTGAGCACCAAAAGCCTGCTTTTAAATACAGGATGGGCCAGTAAACCCCAAATTGTTATTGTAGTTATAAGTGGGCTTAGTCTTCTGGCTCATTATATCACTTTGGGGCTCCAGTCATTAGATCTCCATTTGGTAGTTCTGGCCATTTTCCTGGTTGTTTTTCAGGGGTTGGGCTTTGCCCTTTAGTTTCAGTGAAGGGAACTCCTAAGTTGTCAGCATACTAAGACATTTTGGACAGTTTCATGCTCCGAACTTTGTGGGAACAGTTTGGGGGTGGCCACTTTCTGTTCCAACATGACTGCGCGCCAGTGCACAAAGCAAGGTTCATAAAGACATGGATGAGGGAGTTTGGGGTGGAGGAACATGCCTGGCCTGCACAGAGTCCTGACCTCAACCCAATACAACACCTTTGGGATAAATTAGAGAGGAGACTGAGAGCCAGGCCTTCTCATCAACATCAGTGCCTGATCTCACAAATTTGCTTCTGGAAGAATGGTCAAACATTCCCATAGACACATTTCTAAACCTTGTGGACAGCCTTCCCAAAATAATTGAAGCTGTTATAGCTGCAAAAGAGTGGGCTAACTCCTAAGACTGGGATGCCATTAAAGTTCATGTGCGTGTAAAGGCAGGTGTCACAATACTTTTGACAATATAGTGTATATCTCACCGCCTGACAGATATAAGAAACCGCGCTAGCAGCTGCTAAAAAAAAATACCAGTTTTGGTTGGACTGACCTTTAAACGGTAACTATGTTTTAATGGAAAAAATATAGCATTTACAATTGCTACACAAGCCCAGTGGTGTAGCATGGGGGGTGTGATGGGGGTCGTGGCCCCTGGCGCTGCATTTAGGTGGGCAAAATCCCACACCAGTGTGTGTAACTCCTGACTCTGTCCTCCTAATTTCTATTTTCTGTGTCCCCGATCTCTGGTCGCCATGTTCAGTCTCCAGCGCCCTTTGATTGAGCGAATGGGGTCATGTGCTGTGGCGGGGCTGTGAGTGTGAGCCACCGCTCTTTCTTTTCCTCCTCCTACTCTCCTCTGGACCGATGACAGACAAAAAAAAAAGGTGAGACTCCCTTGTGAGAGTCGAGTTGTGTTGCTGGCCCCAGGGGGAGTGGACACGGTCTGGGGAGAGGGAGAAGCCAGAAAGAGAGAGAGAGAGAGAGTAGAAGAGCAGCGTCATGTAGTGTCAGTATAGAAAAACTGTAGGTAGGTCAGTGAAATGTAGTGGTCAGTGTAGTGTAGTGGTCATTGTAGTGGACAGTGTAGTGGTCAGTGTAGTGGTCATTATAGTGGACAGTGTAGTGGTCAGTGTAGTGTAATGGTCATTGTAGTGGACAGTGTAGTGTAGTGGTCATTGTAGTGGATAGTGTAGTGTAGTGGTCATTGTAGTGTAGAGTAATAGACAGTGTGGTGTAATGTAGTGGTCAGTGTAGTGGTCATTGTAGTGTAGTGGACAGTGTAGTGTAGTTATCAGTGTAGTGTAGTGGCTAGTGTAGTGGTCATTGTAGTGGGCAGTGTAGTGGTCATTGTAGTGGACAGTGTAGTGTAGTGTAGTGGCCATCGTAGTGGCCATTGCAGTGTAGTTGTCAGTGTAGTGTAGTGAACAGCGTAGTGTAGTGGTCAGTGTAGTGGGCAGCGTAGTGTAGTGGGCAGTGTAGTGTAGTGGACAGTGTAGTGAATATCGTAGTGTAGCGGACAGCGTAGAGGCCAGGGTAGTGGTCAGTATAGTGTAGTGGACAACATAGTGTAGTGGTTAGTGTAGTGTAGTGGTCAGTGAAGTGTCTCAAACTTACTCCACATGTTGGTACCCATGACAGGGTACCTGGCTTACCCCAATCCATTTTCTCTTGTTATGTCTCTCCAAACTGCCTTTGTTCTACAACCACACCACTATACTATCATGCCCCTTCCCAATTGTGTGTCTGCAGTCTTGGTCTATGGAAAAAGAATATTAAAAAGGGGGAAATCAGACCCACCTCTAGATACGTGCGGCTCCATACTCTTGCTTTTTGTCCAGGGGCACTTGAAACATACCCAGTTCGCTTCACCGCCGCTGCATTTCGGTTAACTTGTGACATTATATTCAGATGAGTGAAGGTGAGACATCATTGACTTCAGTAATCAACTTGGCCTTTACCTACCCATGGCAACAATCAAACTTTCCTTTCGCAGCTTCCCTATTCCAGTGTTGGTGTCAACCTGTTTGCCATTGGCCATCGGTGGTCCCGGGCACGGGGACCTCATGTTGCTGGTTCTGTGAGCTGCAGCTACGAGGGTCTCTGCGGGACCCTCACACCTTGGCGGGTTTTCAGCCACTGAGAGGGTTGATGTGCGGCAACTTACGGCTCAGAAGCAGCCTGCAGCCGTATCCTGTCAGGGTACCTCGGGGTGGGTAAGCTCATAGGTTCCTCCCAGCATGCGGCACCTGGGCACCTCACACACCAGGCATGGCACAGTAGGTCACATTTGTACGCACTGCATCCGGATCATCTCTACCTAGCTTATGCCTTCTTCTATTTCTCCTTTCTTCCCTAGGTCAGAATCTGGTCCATATGCATTTATCTGAGTATTAGCTTTTCATAGGGTTGTGTTTCTTTTTTTCTATAGTAAGGGTTTTCTACGTATCAAAAGGTTGCACAGTTCATTCTTTCAGGCCATTTCAGGTTGGTACTTCTCATCTTCTTTTGTTGTCATCGCATTCACAGTACATGATCATATCTTCATAGTGTAGGTGTTAGTATCACACCACTGCAGTGTTACCCATAACGTTTATAGGTACAGACGGATTGAGATGGTTGTTTCTAAGGGGCTTGTTCGGTGGCAGGTCTCCTCATCCGTTCCTCACTCAAATACACATTTCATTCGTCGCAATATTTTCACTCCTCAGTTCATTTGGCTGGCACATGTCCAGGTTTCCTAGGTCGGGCTTTACGTCAATTTGCCTACGCCTCAGGTGTTTCGGTTTACGTCCAATACTGAGACTGTCACGTTTAGTCCTGAACAAATGTACATTTTTTTTTTCATTGGTATCTCACACATAGTCAGGTTCATATCTTCACGGCTACACTCCACTGCAGAGTTACCTATCACGTCTGTGGGTACCAAAGGATTGAGATGATCGTTTCTAATTGGTTTGTGCAGTGACAAGTCTCCTCGTCCATTTCTCTCATGGCTTACGTCACAAGTTCATACGTCATGACCTCTCACTACTCATATCACTTAAATAAAAAAGTAAAGTGCAGCGCTAAATATTATCTGAAGAGAAATCAGAAAATATGCAGTGAATAGTCAAATCAAATGTTCCATGTGAAGAACAAAATAAAACATGACATCAGACCACATTAGTAAATAGTGAAATGAAATAATGTGAAACAATGATAAAGAATGTAATGCCACAGGGAACCACTGGAGGTGATTTCCAATAGAATGGGAGAGTATAAAAGTGGAAACACACTGTGGGATGTGTCCAAGGGCCTAAAAAAGGCATATGGCCATGTTGTAACGATGTACAGGTCCCAAGTGCTGATACATATACCAGTCCAAAAAATGCACATAAAAACTAAAACATAAAGTCCAATGGTACTAGTCATCAGAATTCCGTGAAGAAAAACTGAATAGCAGAAAACATATGAGGTAGGTCTTCTCAGATACAGGAATCAGGTGACCTGTACAGATGATAGAAGCCTCATCAACGATCCACAACAATATCCAAATGATAAATGTGAGATTGGTTACTCTTACCGGATGGCGTGGACACACTCGTCAGCGACGGTGTGTCGATCAAGCATGCACAAACTCCTGGGCAGCGATGGTATCAAGGAAAGCCTTTTGATGTGCAGACCCTCAATCCTCAGAAGCCGGTTCGATCCAATGGTAAGGAGAAAATCATGCAGGAGAGGCTCACCGATAAAAGCATGTAACAAACGAGCCCGTCATGGGATCATGCAAGGGAAAACATAACTACACATAGTGCGGTTAATCCCAATAAAAAGCCTTTATTAGGCATAAATGGTAGTACAAAAAACAAAAGGAGAATGGGTAAAAATGGATAAAAAATTCAAATAAAAGGTACAAGCCTACGAAAAGACAGGTACAAGTGATCACATAAGTATATAAGCGTGGTAGGCAAGTAGCGTATGAGCTATGTACCCGACCCGGTCATGCCCCAGTTGAAGAGCTCTTTTGCTCGAAACATGTCGGGTACATAGCTCATACGCTACTTGCCTACCACGCTTATATACTTATGTGATCACTTGTACCTGTCTTTTCGTAGGCTTGTACCTTTTATTTGAATTTTTTATCCATTTTTACCCATTCTCCTTTTGTTTTTTTGTACTACCATTTATGCCTAATAAAGGCTTTTTATTGGGATTAACCGCACTATGTGTAGTTATGTTTTCCCTTGCATGATCCCATGACGGGCTCGTTTGTTACATGCTTTTATCGGTGAGCCTCTCCTGCATGATTTTCTCCTTACCATTGGATCGAACCGGCTTCTGAGGATCGAGGGTCTGCACATCAAAAGGCTTTCCTTGATACCATCGCTGCCCAGGAGTTCGTGCATGCTTGATCACTAAACACCGTCGCTGACGAGTGTGTCCACGCCATCCGGTAAGAGTACCCAATCTCACATTTATCATTTGCATATTGTTGTGGATCGTTGATGAGGCTTCTATCATCTGTACAGGTCACCTGATTCCTGTATCTGAGAAGACCTACCTCATATGTTTTCTGCTATTCAGTTTTTCTTCACGGAATTCTGATGACTAGTACCATTGGACTTTATGTTTTAGTTTTTATGTGCATTTTTTGGACTGGTATATGTATCAGCACTTGGGACCTGTACATCGTTACAACATGGCCATATGCCTTTTTTAGGCCCTTGGACACATCCCACAGTGTGTTTCCACTTTTATACTCTCCCATCCTATTGGAAATCACCTCCAGTGGTTCCCTGTGGCATTACATTCTTTATCATTGTTTCACATTATTTCATTTCACTATTTACTAATGTGGTCTGATGTCATGTTTTATTTTGTTCTTCACATGGAACATTTGATTTGACTATTCACTGCATATTTTCTGATTTCTCTTCAGATAATATTTAGCGCTGCACTTTACTTTTTTATTTTTTTGCATACAACATTGTCCGTTGTTGGTGCGGGCTGCTACATCTCTCTAATTTTTTATGTTTAGCGCAACTTTTTTTCTTTTGTTTACTCATATCACTTGCCTGACACGTCTTCAGGTTTCATAGGCCTGAGTTTACATTTTTAATTTGCCTGACATGCATCAGGTAACTCGGCCTTGCTAATTTCTTGAGACTGACACAATTTTCAGTCTGGCACCAATGTACATTTATTTTTTCATTGTCATCTCTTACATGAGTCAGGTTCATATCTACACGTTTAGATCTCACGGCACACTCCACTGCAGGTTTACCTATCACGTCTATGGGTACCTAAGGATTGAGGTAATCGTTTCTAATTGACTTGTGCAGTGGCAAGTCTCCTCATCCATTTCTTACACGACTTGCATCACAAGTTCATACGTTCTGACATCTCACTACTCATATCACTTGCCTGACACGTCTTCAGGTTTCATAGGCCTTGAGTTTACGTTTTTAATTTGCCTGACATGCCTCAGGTAACTCAGCCTTGCTAGTTCTTGAGACATTTTCAGTCTGGCACAAACATACATTTCTTTTCACTGTCATCTCATACATGAGTCAGGTTTATAGTAGGGTTGTCCCGATACCACTTTTTTAAGACCGAGTACAAGTACCGATACTTTTTTTCAAGTACTCGCTGATACTGATACTTTTTTTAATGTCATGTGACAGTGACGCATTGATGGCTGACACTGACAAATGGTACTGACAGACATCCTCTTCCATAACTGTAGAATGTGGTTTAAATTACAATAAAGGATAGATAGATAGATAGATAGATAGATAGATAGATAGATAGATAGATAGACAGATAGATGATTTGTTCATCCAACAAATAGCTGGAAAGTAAATGTTATCACTTCTCTGATTGGCCACATTTAGGCTTTTCATGTAAAATCTATAAATAATTTAATGAAAAAGAATCTATAGAAAGCACATGACACAACACTCTTCTCCCGTCGGAGGAAGTTTGGATTGGATGGAAATTTTTAGCGCTCAGCCCACTAAACTTCTCTCTCATTTTACCTCCAAGAGTCTGCCAGGCCAAAGACCGCAATACCCTTCTCAATGACGCCAATTGTAATGCCTGTGTCCCTGTATAATGCTCAGACGGCGGCCATCCAGTGTACAAAAGCTGCACCTCCTCCTCGTCCTTGTCTGTGATAGGTAAACTCAGTTTCCCAGCAGTGAGTTAGTGTTCCGCCTATCACAGACATCCTCTCATCATCGTCCATGGGATTAGGATGAGAGGGTGTCCGTGATAGGCAGATCACTGACTCACTTGATGGGAGTGTTCCCCTATCACAGACGAGGACGAGGCGTGGCTTTTGTGGCTGAGCATTATACACGCTGCTTCTCTCTCCCAGGTATCGGATCAGGCATCAGGCATCGGAGCATTTGTGTGAGTACAAGTACTCGCGCAAATGCTCTGTATCGGTCCCGATACCGATACTAGTATCGGTATCGGGACAACCCTAGTTTATAGTTACAAGTTTTGGATCTCACGGCACACTCCACTGCACGGTTACCTATTACGTCTATGGGTACCTAAGGATTGAGATAATCATTCCTATTGGCTTGTACAGTGGCAAGTCTCCTCATCCATTTCTTACACAATTTACATCTCAAGGTCATACGTCATGACATCTCACAACTCATCTTTTGCCTGACACGTCGTCAGGTTTCATAGGCTTGAATTATGTTTTAATTTGCCTGATACGCCTCAGGTAACTTGGCATTGGTAAGTTTGAGACTGACACGTTTTCAGTCCTGCACGATGTATACTTCGATGTTATCCATGATCAATGTTGGTTGGTAGGAAGGTTGAAAAAAAAAAGTATCGCGTTTTTTCCATTCCTTAGGAAAGGGGTGCATTAAGGTTAACTCTTGCTTATGACAGTGTTGTTCTCGATTACATAGGTCATGTCATAGGCAGCGGATACTGAAGAATTTGCCTCAATCCCTCCTTTTTCGGTCAGGGGTTCTGAACAGGGTAGCATGGCCTCTGGAAGAACCTGGGCCATACTGAGATTCATGGCGGAACTGTGACGCAGGATATTTTGTACCTGACTTCGGCTCGCAAGCGAGGAGTTGTCAGGAATTGCGGGCCAGGTTTGAGGCTTGAAGAGCATTCAAGTTTTGCCCTGGTGAATCCGGTCGTTTCCAGAGAAGTCAGCAGGTTCCAGGACCCCTTTAGGTTAAAGAGCAAGTGCTCCCTCCTTTATCCCGACTCACTTCATTCCTGGGGACATCGGGTAGGACATTTCAGACAGCGAAGACATTTGTTTAGCGTCCCTCTTAATTGCCATCCGTGATGTAGCTGACAACAAGTTCTTCGCTAGCGGTGACTTGCTTATGTGGGATGAGTTCCTTCAACGCTGGTACGGGGTCGACATGCTCATCCCTGCAGAGTTGGTTTTTCTCCTCAAGGTTGAGTGATGCAGCAGCCTCCTAAGGCTATGTGGCTATTTTTTTGGCACTTACTGGCTAGCTGGGCCTTGGTCAGATGAGATCTTCATCATTCCAGAGTTGCAGTAATATCAGCTTTGTTGAGAGGCACCCCATAGTGTCAGCAGCTCAGGCGTGGGGTCACTTTGGATGGGTAAAACATGGTTTCCACGGTCAATCAGGCTACATCAGGAATTGTTAACAATGCAGATCCAGGTCTTGCTCATTATGTCTTCTGTACATAGGCTGTTTTGGCTGTCCCTTCAGTTCCATTTCCACATACTGTACACTGTCTCAGTTTTAACTACCCAAGATTTTCCCGTCAGGTCCCAGACACGGACGTCTGTTTCACACCGTCCCCACAGTTCTCGCTGCTAACTATGGACTAGATTCCCACTGGGCTGACGCAGCAGTTTGATCAACAAGTCATTGTCAGTTGACATGAGGAAAGCTTATGACACAGTCTTGGGTTCCATCCAAGCTTTTCAGTCTTGGTATCTTGGGAGTGATTGCCATAACATTCATTATCTATTTTTTTCCGTTTGTTTCTGCCACTCACAGCTCAAGTTGTCCTTCAGCACCATCAGGACATATCTGGCAGGTATCCAACATTTTTATTTGTCCTTACGGGACCCTAATAGGCCATTCTTTTTTGCAGCTCATCCCATCAAGGCCATTCTCAAGGGGTATCAGAAGAGTAGCCCCCCTACCACGGTCAGCAGACTCCCCATTAGAGGGCATGTTTTCCAGGGCATGTCTGATATACTCTCCAGGTCTCCTTTTTGGCTGCTTCCCAGCTTGGTCCACAAGGCGGCCTTGTATCTGGCTTTCTATGGTTCCTCAGCTGGGGTGTGTTCACTCGTATGTGATCCCGCATACTTTTCATCTACCAGTTAGCAGGTACCCCGTTCATGTCCGGTTGCTTCTGGATGCTTGCAAGATGCAGCGGACAGGAGCTGGTACTGGTGTTAGTTTTTACGAGATCAGCGATACATGGTCCCTGTTCACGCAATCATGACGTTAGGTAAGTGGATTTCAGCATGTTTCACCATTCATATATATATATATATATATATATATATATATATATATATATATATATATATATCCCAAATCCACATATGGAGATGTCACGGGTATTCATGCATTTGGCTGATTCATGCTGCATACAGTGACTTGCAGTAAATCTGTTTGGCTATCTCATCCTACTGTCTTTATTTTTGCCCCCTTTTAGGCATACTGACCACGTGACTATGGCACAATCTAAGTCACTTCCTGTTTTCCCTTCATTCCTTTTTTAATACGATTGACTAAGAGACTCCGAGTAAAAGTGGGAAGGCTGACAGCAGGTCAGTCTGTATTTGTAGGAGGAGTTGGGATGTATTTAAGCCCGCCCTCTAGCCTCCATTTCCTGTCAACGTTTCTTTCGTGTCCCACCTGCCCATTCTCTTTTCTTTCCATTTTTCTCTTTTACTTATACTTGGGTATGCCCCCTTTTAAGCATACTGACCATGTGACTACGGCACACCCCAAGTCACTTTTTTTTGCCTTCCTACCTTTCCTAATACGATATTAAGAGACTCTGAGTACACATGGAAGATATTGCTCTCTGTACAATAATTTATGAAGAATATCAGGTTGTCAACTCAGAATGTCATAAACATATAAAGTATGGTATGGGGTTGAGGGTCATGGAACTCTACATTGACTTTTCAAATCCTCTTACTACCAGGGATTCATTCTGTATAATACACCCCTTCTAACTTTTCTCCCGTCTACACCACTTGCACCCCACCTGTTGACTTTGACTGCATCTCTACCACCACCTATTACTACTCCTCGGCTTTCTGTGCGCCACTCTCCATCTCGCGTGTCCACCTCTTTTTGAATAAAGTTCTGACATTTTCAACTGCCACAAAGCTTAAAAGTGATTACAGTACAAAAATGAAAAAGGGCAATAAGTGGAGTGGTGTACCAATTTCAACGCGTTTCGTACATCTGCCCCAGTTTAAGTACTTGTGTATGAAACGTGTCGGCTTGGTACACCACTCCACTTATTGAACTTTTTAATTTTTGTACTGTGATCACTTTTAGGCTTTGTTGGTTTTTGAAAAAACCCACATTTGACCTGCATCGGAGCACCTCCTTTTTCTCTCTTTCTCTCTGGGTGACTAAGTTGCTGTTTGGAGTTTTCTCCATTATGCCATCCTCCTATCCTGAAAGGGATTCTTTGATCGGAAGTCGGTCTACTACCGTCTGAGGACCATTTGGACATCCAACGAATTCAGAGTCTCCTTCAAATTCGGGACACCTTTAAAGAGTTGTCAGCTGCTATTTGTTTGGTCCATCCAGATTCTTCAGACAAGCTTATGCGACTTGCCATTGGGATTTCATATGCTCTAACGATCTGCCTAATAAGTAGATCCACCGATTTCGGTAAGAGTATTCTCCCTCACTCCTTTGCAAGAAAGTTTATGTGATGACCCATATTTCTACACGTCTGGTTTCAACATTCTATTCCATGTTTTTTTGAATGGGCTCTACATGTGGACTCACTCAATCATTTATATTCACTTTGGTTGCACTTTGAGGCCAACTTCACCACGCATGGTTTGGTCTCTCTTAATTTTAGAGCTACATTTCTACTGTATTTATTGGCATGTAACCCTGCAAATCAGTTGCAAATAGCGTGTGCGTGTTATACGCCGATACTGCAATTTGGGCTGCCTCTGAGAAAACAGGGAGGGGGGGCGGGATGAACGCCGTCAGATTACATACAGCACGAATCTCCTGTTTACTCAGCGGCCTCTGTAATAGGAAGTCCCGTCTCCTGGGCCAGCATTGGACCAGTGTTCTGTCTATCATAGAAGCCAGTCCAGGAGACGGGACTGTATTAAAGAGGCCGCTGAGTAGACAGGAGATTCTCGCTGTATGTAATCTGATGGGCCTCATGACGCCCCCCTCCCTGTCCCCTCTGAGTCAGCAGTAATCTGAGGTGAGATGGGTATTGCTCAGGCTGCATTCATGGCAATGGTGAGGCTGCAGATAGGCATTGATTAGGCTGCATTGATGGGCAATGGCGAGGCTGCTGATGGGCATTGATCAGGCTGCATTGATGGGCACTGACCCTTATTTTGCTTCAAAGTTCTTTATTTAAAATGTAATATTTTTTCCCTCTTAAAATGAAGGTGCGTGTTATACGCCTGTGCGTGTTATATGCCGATACATATGGTACTTAGTTTTCGATGGTAGTTTCATATTCATAGAGTATTTCTAGGGGGAACTTTGTCGTATTTATTTTTTTATTTGGTAGAAAACTGGAACAAAGGGAAAAAAATAAGTTGATAATCCTCATGCCGCGTACACAGGACCGTTTTTAATGACATGGAAAAAAACAACGTTTTTCTCGATGTGATTCTTGTCAAGCCTGGCTTGCATTCACATGATCATGATAAAAAATGCTCAAGCAAAGCGCGGTGACATACAACACGTATGACGGCACTATAAAGGGGAAGTTCCATTCAAATGGCACCACCCTTTGGGCTGATTATGCTAATTTCCTGTCTCATAACTTGCTTCTGAGCATGCACGTTTTTTTCCCGTCGTTAAAGCATACACGTGACCATTTTTCACGACTAGAAAAACAACGTCGTGAAAAACTACGAGAAATAGAGCAGGTTCTAAATTTTTAATGCCCATTTTTCTCGTCAAGAAAAATGCTCTGCATACAGACGACTGTTTTTAACGACCAATTAAAAAAATGCATTTTTCTTGTCATGAAAAACGATCGTGTGTACGTGGCATAAGATCTTACAATTCTGAGATAAGGGTGTTGATTTACTAAAGGCAAATAGACTGTGCAGTTGTACTATGCAAGTGAAGTTGCTCCAAAGTTTAGTAAATGAGGTAAAACTTCAGTTTTCAAATACCCATTAACATGCAAGGAAAATAAAAAAAACAGCATTTTTGTTTTCACATGTTAGGATGATGGAAGTCAGCAGAGCTTTCGCTAATTTACTAAGCTTTGGAGAGGTTGCACTTGCAGAGTCTACAATCTATTTGCCTTTAGTATATCAACCCCAATATGTTATAATTCTGTGTTACTATGTCAAAATTCTGTGTTGTTATCTTAGAGAATTGTTAGTTTTCCTTTTTTCCTTGGCTCCAGTGTTCATACGTGCCACTTCTCAGGAATCAATACTTACATTTTTATCCAGCAATGAAAACCTACTTTTACTGTACATCCAAATGCAACCAATTAATCACTGTTTACATGTCCTTGATAACACTGCTGGGAAGGTTCAGAAAATATGAAGAGATGCTTTTTGTTTCTGCAGCTTTGTGCATCTGGAGTTGCCAAGCTGAGCTGTTAATTTCTTAGAGGATTAGTTTGGTGAACCCGGAGAGGTATTACTCTTTGTTGACATTATTGTTTTATTGAGTAGACTAAACTATGATGTCATGTAAGATATGCCTGAGCTGCTCCAGCCTTCTGGGAATTCAACCTTGGTTGGAGCTGTGTATTATTTTTGAAGATTAGGATAAGATTTCACATTCATTCTGTGGTAGGAAACAACTATTTGTGTGTTGAGAAAGGCGAAATGCAAAGATAATGGAACTCATTCCAGAGGAGAAGTAAACTTGACAGTGTTAGAAAAGTGCAGGAACACAACTGTCAACAAGTTTTGTGTGCATCTCTTAGAAACAAGAGTATGGGATTAAGGAAGACTCATGACAGCTACTTATCTTGGCTGGACTGGAATGACTTTCAAGTCAATTGGAGCACTTATTTCAATGCACTTCTGTTTTCTATGGCAGTGAATGTAGAAAAAAAATACTGTACACCCTATTAATAAAGAATTAATTAATTACATTACATTAATTAATTAATTAAAACATTCTCTTTATCTGTTCAGCCAATCCTTGAGGAATGGAGGAGCTTAGCTATGAGGAAAGACTAGAAGAACTAAATTTATTCACTCTTGAGAAGAGGAGAATAAGGGGGGATATGATCAACATGTACAAATATATAAGAGGTCCATACAGTGAACTTGGTGTTGAGTTATTTACTTTACGGTCAACACTGAGGACAAGGGGGCACTCTTTACGTCTAGAGGAAAAGAGATTTCACCTCCAAATACGGAAAGGTTTTTTCACAGTAAGAGCTGTGAAAATGTGGAACAGACTCCCTCCAGAGGTGGTTCTGGCCAGCTCAGTAGATTGCTTTAAGAAGGGCCTGGATTCTTTCCTAAATGTACAGAATATAACTGAGTACTAAGATTTGTAGGTAAAGTTGATCCAGGGTAAATCCGATTGCCTCTTGGGGGATCAGGAAGGAATTTTTTCCCCTGCTGTAGCAAATTGGATCATGCTCTGCTGGGGTTTTTTGCCTTCCTCTGGATCAACTGTGGGCATGGAGTTGGGTGTATAGGATTGTACTGATTTTTTTTTTTTTTTTGTGGTTGAACTGGATGGACTTGTGTCTTTTTTCAACCTGACTAACTATGTAACTATATAACTATGTAACTATGTAACTATGTTGACTGTATCAATGTTTCAAGGCTATGTGTAGGATACTTACCTGTCCAGGTCCAGTACAGCATCGTTGCAGGTTGTTGGCTCTTTTTTCTTCTGAAGCCTCGTACACACGACTGAGGAACTCGACGGGCGAAACACATCGTTTTCCTCGCCGAGTTCCTTGTTAGGCTGTCGAGGAACTCGACAAGCCAATTTTCTCCATTCCCATCAAGGAAATAGAGAACATGCTCTCTTTTTGGCTCGTCGAGTTTCTCGACAGTTTCCTCAACGAAAATGTACACACAACCGGTTTCCTCGGCAAAAAAATATCTCCCAGCAAGTTTTTTGCTGGTTTTTGCCGAGAAACTCGTTGTGTGTACGAGCCCTGAGGAGTAAGGGGAATCCTTGCTTGCTAAATTGGTTTGGCTTTTTCAAACAGCAACAATCGGAGGTTTAGAGCTGTGGTGCAGGAGCGCCAAAAATCATCAGTCCATTCAGAATTAAGAAACCCCTTCTGTTGGAGGCTGGTTGATTGTGGTGAGCAACCTAAATTGAAGCCAAAGCCAAAATAAATTTCCAAAAATTAAATCAACTGGTAACATCACAATCAAAGGAAGAAGGACCCACTGCTCCAGGTGTGTATGATCACCCAATTGGAACCTACTAAGGAGTACTGATAATGATTAAGCACAAGATGTATGTGTAAAACACGCGTCTATGTGACTGCTTTCTGGTGTCCTTGGTGTCATCACGGTGATCTCAAAAAAGGCATTTGGAACCTTTGGAGCCATTCTTCTTTTTCTTCAAGTACCCCATGGAGGTGGGCCGGGGCTGGCACTCCTTAGTGATCTCAATAAAGGCATTTGGAACCTTTGGATGTGCAGCTGTTCTTTTTCTTCTGGTAACATCACCATACCCAACTTAGGTCTCATGCACACAGGACATTTTGGAAACACTCCTAAAAGCCTTTCCTCCCGGCAACAGTGTTTTTGCTTATGCTTGGAAAAATGTGTTATGCGTTAAGGTGTGTTTAGGCTCATTGACAGGACAATTAATATCATTGGCCAAAATAATAATTTATTCTGGCCATTGAAATTAATGCTCAAGTGCTAAATGCACCAAGCATTTAGGCACGTCACGCACTTTTACAAGCGTCAAGCATTTTTTCTGCAAAAAGGCCCCTCCTACGGGACGCACTGGCATTGTTTTTTTCCCCTGCCTCTAAAAGCCCCTGCGACTAAATACTGCTAAAAGCCTATGTGTGCACGGATACATAGACTTAGGCCCCGTACACACGACCGAGTTTCTCGGCAGAATTCAGCCAGAAACTTGATGGGAGACGTATTCTGCCGAGAAACCCGGTCGTGTGTACACTTTTCGCCGAACATGTTCTCTATTTCCTCGTTAGTCAATGGGAAAAGTTGGCTCGGTGAGATCCTCGGCGGCTTCACAAGGAACTCGACGAGCAAAACGATGTGTTTTGCCCGTCGAGTTTCTCGGACGTGTGTACGAGGCTTAACATGCAGAGTTTTGAGACAGGAAAAAAAAACATCTGACGCACCTAGGAGCAGCTGCAAAAATGCCCAGTGAGGCCAAAATATAACCACCATGACAAAGAGTTGGAAGACTTTAAGGGGCAGCCCTGATCCCCTCCCAGGGTATCCTATAGCACCCTGATGAAAGAGCAAGAACAGGCAGAGTGGCATAGATACAGTATATGAATCACAGGCAGCATAGCATCCTCAAACAGACATTGTCATTAGAAATAACACAGGAAAGAATAGTTATAATACTTACGAGTACTCCCTCTGTTGCAGCAGTAGCAGGAAGACACAGGCATGAGATGCAACCCGTTTGTTGAATGCTGAAGGCTCTACCAGTGCTTCTACCAGTGGCAGCCCGCCCATAGGGGGCGCCCGGGCGCCACCCCCCTCCGTGCTGTGATTGGCCAAAGCATGCGGGTCATAGTGCATGCTTGGCCAATCATCAGCCAGCAATGCACTGCAATGCCGCAGTGAATTATGGGCCATGACGCACCACTCGAATTTGGCACGAACGGCCCATAATGTTCGAAATTCAGCGAATGGTCAAACAGCCGATGTTCAAGTTTAACATAGGTTCGACTCGAACTCGAAGCTCATCCCTACAGGTGACACATTTTTTCCAATTATCTCATGAGATCCTGAAAATGTCAATTCACTATTGCCTCGTGAGTTATTTACCTCACAAACCAAAAACATGAGGTAAATAATTCATAAAACGGTGTTAAAGTCAATTCACTAAGGAAATTAATAAATAAATACATGAGGTAATCAGGTAGTGATCCAGGCATGAGATATTTTAGACCTGTTTCACACTCACATCGCTAGTTTTAGTTGCGCATTTCTCGTCATTTTAGCGGTGCTTTTCGGTCACTAGCAGGGCGTTATTTTGTATTTACTTATTTTGTATTTATTAAAAGCCAGCAGCTACAAATATTGCAGTTGCTGACTTTTAATATCAGCACACTTACCTGTCCTGGAGTCCAGCGACATCCGCAGCAGAGGACGAGCGATCGCTCGTCACTCTGCTGCCCCCCCGCCATCCTCGGTGAGGGAACCAGGAAGTGAAGCGCTCTGGCTTCACTGCCCGGTTCCCTACGGCGCATGCGCGAATCGCGCTGCGCCTTGCTGACTGGCTCCCACTGTGTTCTGGGAGCCGAGTGTTTCCCAGAACACAACGGGGGGGGGTCTTTATCTGCACCCCCCTGAAAGGTGTCAAATGTGACACCGGAGGGGGGGGAGGGTTCCGATGAGCGGGAGTTCCACTTTAGGGTGGAGTTTCGCTTTAATTTACCTTTTTTTTTTTGATACCCACATGTGTTCTGTAAAAAGAAGCAGCTTCCATTTTGGTATTTTATAGAACACATCGCAACGCACCACAAATAATGGACTGCCTTAACAAAATGCTTGAGTGTAAATGAGCCCCAAATTTGAAACCATACTCACACAGCAGTTTTTTGTTGTTTTAAAATAGAATCTCTTGCCCGCTTGCCCCCTTGCCCCCTCTACTAATTAGAACCTAGTTGCTTACTTATGTCTTAACAACAGCCACCTATGGCCCAAAATCTTCTTTTACGTTGGCCTTGCCTGGCCAAATAACTTACCATAGACTTGAACAGGCCCCCATACTCCTACACTAGAGATGCTAGCAGTACAGTCCCATTGAAGTGTAGGTGGGGCTACTGTGCAGGCCAGGCCAACACCAGAGAAGATTTCTGGCCACAGGATGTAAACACTACAAGAGGCCGACGCTGTTGTGATTAGGTTATTAATCACTTGACCTCCAGAAGATTTTCACGCCTTCGCGACCAGGCTATTTTTTGTGATGTGGCACTGTGTTATTTTAATTGACAATTGCGAAGTCGTAGAACGCTGTACCCATATAAAATGTATATGTCTTTTTTTGCCACAAAATAGAGCTTTCTTTTGTTGGTTTTGATCACCACTAAGTTTTTTATTTTTTGCACTATAAACAAAAAAAGAACATTTTGAAAAAAATATATATATTGTTTTATTTTCTGCTCTAAAACATATCCAATACAAATGGTTTAGTTATGCCAAGTTGTATTCTGCTACATGTTTTTGGTAAAAGAAAATCACAATAAGCATACATTGATTGGTTTATGTGAACGTTATAGAGTCTACAAACTATGGGATATATTTATGGAATGTTTATTTTTATTTTTTTATACTATTAATGGCGATGAAGAGCGACTTTTAGCAGGACTGCAATATTGCAGTGGACAATCTGACACTTACTGACTAGTTCATTTTAGGTGTATAAAGATGGCCATACCCTATACACTCTAATTGCAGAATTCTGTACCATCTCCTGTATATTTATCAAAACTATATAATAGGAGCACACTTATCTAATCAATTCCATTGTATCCAATCAGGCAGGCTCTTGCACCACATAGTCATACCTCCCAACTTTCTGAGCTGGGAACAAGGGACACCTATTAGCAAAAGTATGTAGGCATAGGACGCACCCCCTGCCATGCCCCCTTAAAGGAGCAATATTAAAAAAATAATTACTAGTCAAACCCACAAGTGCTTTTTTTTAACCACTATTATTCCGTTGTACTGGCCTTTGAAATTTTACAAATGCAGCAATTTAGAAATTGGATGAAAGGTTTAGCGCTGGGAAACACTTTTTTAAAACTAAAAAGTGAATTTTATATACAACTATATAGATCAGACCAGAATGTGGGACAAATGAGGAGGAAAGAGGGAAAGAGGGACTTTGTTCCAAATCAGGGCAAGTCCCTCGAAATCAAGGACAGCTGGGAGCTATGCATAGTTTATAGTAGATCTTAAAGCGATTGTACAATCACATTGTTTAAGTATATGGTGAGCTTTACAGACTTCAAGGGACATACTTCTCCTATATTTAATACTATGGCTCTGCTCCACATAGGCTGTTAAGTGATTGCTCTGCTCCTGCACACTCTGACAAATAAACAATCTATGCAAGAAGAAGGTAAGTTACAAAACAATCGATAAGTAGAGGAAGCCACTGGCTATCTATAGAGGGAGAACAGTGCTTACTTATGATGTCTGCATTGGAGAAGCAAGGAACTACAGTGGGAGTGGGCTGAAGCAATCTCTTGGAGAGGGAGGGCAGGTGCAGGGTGTGTGGTAATGAGGTCAGAGCTACTTTCTTAGTTCTCAAACAGTTTTCCCATCAAAAAATACCAAATACCAGGATGAATAACAGGAAGTAATGGAGGAGTTTTCTATAGGATACAATGGAGGCTGAGGTAAGGCTTACTATAAGAAATAGAGAAAACGTTTTCTTTTCTGAAACAGAGGTACATTAAAGCGGAGTTCCACCCAAAAGTGGAACTTCCGCTTAATCCACTCTTCGCCTCCTTACATGCCACATTTGGCATGTAATTTTTTGGGGGGGAAGTTGGGGCTTCAGGAGGAGTGGGACATCCTGTCCCACTTCCTCCTTCCGCCGAGGGGCTGCTAAGGCGATACGTCATATCGCCTTTTGGCGGCCCTTCCCTGTAGGCGATTGCCTAGGACATGTGACAGGTCCCAGGCGATCGCCTGTCCAATCAGATAGCGCAGCACCGCTCGCGCATGCGCAGTAAGTGCCTGGCCGTGAAGCCGAAAGCTGTCACAGCCGGGTGCCCACAGTAACAATGAGGACGCTGGCCGGAGAGGGGGGGAGAGGAGCGGAGCTCCGGCTGGCGCGTCGCTGGAACGTGGAGCAGGTGAGTGCATGTTTATTAAAATCAACAGCTACACTTTTTGTAGCTGCTGACTTTTAATAAACATAAAAAATGCCTGGAACACCCCTTTAATGGTATATTGGTACATAGGGAAGCTGGAATCTAGGGAAAAAAAGGAGGTGAACTTAGCCTTTAATGGTCCTGTAATACATAGGTCTGTGCAGTCTATTACATTAGGGTGTACACCCCAAAGCTCAAACACACATGCCGTTCCCTGTAGCCTGTGCTGCACTGGTCAGTGCTGAGCAGATTTCTGTCTTATTTGCAAACTGAAGCATGGTAAATAGTTTGAACACGAGTGGGTGTTTTCACTGTGTTTATTTATAAAAGGAAGGGCCATGAATTGACATATTGCCTAGACCTTTCTCCTGCTCGCTATCCTGAAACATCCCTCGCAGCAGCTGAGGGGAGTGGAGTGGAAGGAAGCCAGCAACACTGCAGGGGTGGGGGGACAAATCATGGGAAACACGGGCAGTAAGGGGAATCAGCAACGCATAGTGATTATAGTGTGCCCAGGCACACCTTGCCCACCCTCTGTGCACGCCTATGCTCAGTGGCGGCCTGTAATGCAAGGCTCAGGAGCGCCGTTACCCTGTCCATGCATTCGGCCCCCTAGTCTACATGCAGGGAGCCAGAACGTATGGATTACAATGTTTCTTTTTGAAGCACATGCTTAGAGCCAGAGGCAGGCTTCAAAAAAGGGTGGGCTCGGGGAGCAGAGCACTGCGCCCCGAGCACACTCACTTGTGTCAGGAAGCCCCCATTGGCAAGGGAGTCTTAGCACTCCCTGGCCAATCGTGTCTCAGGACACACTTCCTGTTCCTGTGCACCCGGGAGGAGAATGTCTCTCTGTGTGCTTACCAGGAGAATCGATCAGAGTGGCCCCGTCTCTTCCCCGTCTCCATAAGGTAAGGCATCATTCACAGGGAATTGCCTTTGTCCGTCTCCTGCAGGGGGGTGATAGTTTGTTGCAAATTTTGAGCACCAGTCACCACTGCCTATGCTGTAATCTATTTTTTTATGAAATTGTTACTTGCTGTGTTTTTGTGCCTTCTTTGTAACGGACTCAGTGAACTGAATGACAGGAAAAGGGGGAAGGCAGTTTCTAGCCCCCCTTTTCCTCATGGGAAAGCGACGGATTTAACTGTTTCAGGTTCCCCAGGGGAGCCTTTGGCTCCCTCAGGGAAAATTGGCGGGCTCTTTTGCCCTACAGTTGACCTCTCACTGCAGGGAAATTTGGCGGGCTCATTGCCCGACAGATGACCGTTAGATTCTGGGGTAGAAAGCTCGGGAAAACCCAGTTTGAACTGGTCAGAACCAACCTGGTTCTGGGCTATTTAAACAGGGTTCTGTTAGCTCAGGCTCATTCGCCTCAGAAGACTTAGGAGCTATGGTGTTCTTTCCCCCCCCTTTTTTATAATATTGTCGCGGTGTTTATTATGTGGTAGTGTCACCTTTGTTTTAAAAAAAAAAATGTTTTAATTATTTATCTACAAAGGGGGACTAGCTATATATTTATATTATATTTATTATATGTTATTATAATAATAATATTATTATTAGCTTATGCTATTGTCTTGGTGTAAAGCTGGGTAGTTTTATTGGCAGCCTGAGCCGTAGTGGCTAGGTTAGCTTTAAGGCCCCATACTCACGAGCAAACATGTCTGCTGAAACTGGCCCGCAGGCCAGTTTCAGCAGACATGTTTGGTCGTGTGTGGGCGCGAGCGGGCCGAATTCCAGCAAACATTTGCCCGCCGGGCCTTTTCCCAGCAGACAAATATTCCTGGACTTGTTTTAAAACAGTCCGCTGGAATTCTGCCCGCTCGGACATGTACGGTCGTCAGTACAGACCTACCGTACATGTCCAGGCGCCCGCCGTCCCTCGCATGCGTCGAATGACTTCGACGCATGCGTGGAAGCATTTTAAAGGCGGGCCGCCCACGTCGCCGCGTCATTGTCGCGGCGACACCGCGTCATCGACGCGGCGACACCGCGGACACGCCCCGCGTATTGTTTACGCGCGGACTTCTGTACGATGGTGTGTACAACCATCGTACAGAAGCCCTCTGGCAGACATGTATGGTGGAAACGGTCCGACGGACCGCTTTCACCATACATGTTTGGTCGTGAGTACCCGGCCTTAGGCTTATTTGAAGGCTTATTTATTTATGAAAATATGTTAAAAATATTTATTTACAATTTGAAACCAATATTAAACACTCGCGGCCTTTAACATCCAACAGTTGTCTGCTGTCTCTTATTTTATTTTAAAGTATTAAGGGTATGTTCCGTCTGCTTTCCCATGTACCGGGCAGTGCACAATAATTGGGGTCATATGCACTGCTCTATGCACACTACAAATCGCATAGTCCATGGTCCAAAGTCCAACTGGGAGCAATCAAGAGAGGGTGGCTACATTCTGTATGGCCTACATACAATGGGACCATGGAGGATGAACGTAGTCACCCTCCAACAGGAAGTCGGATCACAGCAGCAAAGACAGAAACTTTTAGATTTGGAGGATGCTGAAAGCAATAATAGGAACTTTTGTGAGTTTAGAATATGTACTTAAAGCGGTGGTTCACCCTTATTAACATGTTTTTAGCATAAAATGAGGCATAGTAGCGCGAGCTACAGTATGCCTGTCTTTATTTTTTTATCCCCCGTACTCACAGTGTAATCGTAGACACAAGATTCCGACTCGACGCGGGGAATGGGCGTTCCTATGGAGAGGGAAGGTGATTGACGGCCGGCTCTGGCACGTCACGCTCCCCGAAGACAGCCGGAACAGGTCTCGGCTCTTCACGGCGCTATACGGCGCCTGCGCACAGACAATGCGCAGGCGCCGTGAAGCGCCAAGTCCTATTTCGGGTATTTCCGGAGAAGCGTGACGTGCCAGAGCCGGACGTCAATCATGCTGCCTCTCCATAGGAACGCCCATTCCTCGAGGGGGGTCGGAATCTTGGGGGTTATCCTCAAAAGAGATACTCCGACTTAACTGCTGTTCAGTCTGTGTGTAACTTTGGAAACGATCCTCAAAAGGCTTTTTCCAAAGTTACACAGAAGATCCGGCATGTGTAATTGAATTACACTGCCTAATTTTAGGATGCAGTACCGCATCCGCCGCTGGGGGCATTTCGAGTCGAAATGCCGTTGCTAGTATGCAAATTAGCACTTAAGGCGATCCACAAAGCTTTCTAGCTTCCTTTTTGCGCCGTAAGTGTTATTTTGCAAGTGTAAAATTAGGGCTCGTTTTACAAAGTGTAAAGTTAGTAACACCTTGTAAAGGCCCATTCCAGCGACGGCATTTGGTATGCTTTCCCGAGGGAGAACTCCACGGCAATTTGTAAAAAACAAAACCGGCATGGGTTCCCCCCCAGGAGCATACCAGGCCCTTAGGTCTGGTATGGGTTGTAAGGAGACCCCCCCACGCCGAAAAATTGACGTAGGGGGTCCCCCTACAATCCATACCAGACCCGTATCCAAAGCACGCTACCCGGCCGGCCAGGAAGGGAGTGGGGACGAGCGAGCGCCCCCCCCCCTCCTGAGCCGTGCCAGGCCGCATGCCCTCAACATGGGGGGGTTGGGTGCTCTGGGGCAGGGGGGCGCACTGCGGGCCCCCCCACCTCAGAGCACCCTGTCCCCATGTTGATGAGGACAGGACCTCTTCCCGACAACCCTTGCCATTGGTTGTCGGGGTCTGCGGGCGGAGGCTTATCGGAATCTGGGAGTCCCCTTTAATAAGGGGGCCCCCAGATACCGGCCCCCCACCCTAAGTGAATGGATATGGGGTACATCGTACCCCTATCCATTCACCTGGAGGCAAAAAGTAAAAGTTAATAAACACACAACACAAGGCTTTTTAAAATATTTTATTATTCTGCTCCGGACGCCCCCCCTGTCTTCGTTATTAGCTCAATTACCAGGGGGGGCTTCTTCTTCCGCTCTCTGGGGGTCTTCTCCGCTCTCCGGGGGGGGTTTCTTCTTCCGCTCTCCGGGGGGGGGCTTCTCCGGACTCCGGGGGTCTTCTTCCATCTTCTCCCCTCTTCCGCTCTTGACTCGGCGAACCCCGGTTCTTCTGCAGCTCTCCGGTGCCTTCTTCTTCAGCGCTGGCTGCCTGCTATGTTTGTGTGTTAGCTCGATTTCAAACAGGCAGCCGGCGCGGTCTTCTGTGGCGTCATCTTCTCTTCTGGTCTTCTGTTCTTCCGATGTTGCCTCGTCGCCTGTTGTCGCTGTAATGATGGAAGCGCGCCTTGCATCACATTTATATAGGCATCACCGTCCCATCATGCTCCGGCAGGTACCCACGTGGTGGGTGCCTACCCACGTGCACCCACCACGTGGGTACCTACCGGAGCATGATGGGACGGTGATGCCTATATAAATGTGATGCAAGGCGCGCTTCCATCATTACAGCGACAACAGGCGACGAGGCAACATCGGAAGAACAGAAGACCAGAAGAGAAGATGACGCCACAGAAGACCGCGCCGGCTGCCTGTTTGAAATCGAGCTAACACACAAACATAGCAGGCAGCCAGCGCTGAAGAAGAAGGCACCGGAGAGCTGAAGAAGAACCGGGGTTCGCCGAGTCAAGAGCGGAAGAGGGGAGAAGATGGAAGAAGCCCCCCGGAGTCCGGAGAAGACCCCCGGAGAGCGGAGAAGACCCCCGGAGAGCGGAGAAGACCCCCGGAGAGTGGAAGAAGAAGCCCCCCCTGGTAATTGAGCTAATAACGAAGACAGGGGGGGCCTCCGGAGCAGAATAATAAACTATTTTAAAAAGCCTTGTTGTGTGTTTACTACATTTTACTTTTTGCCTACAGGTGAATGGATAGGGGTACGATGTACCCCATATCCATTCACTTAGGGTGGGGGGCCGGTATCTGGGGGCCCCCTTATTAAAGGGGACTCCCAGATTCCGATAAGCCCCCGCCCGCAGACCCCGACAACCAATGGCAAGGGTTGTCGGGAAGAGGTCCTGTCCTCATCAACATGGGGACAGGGTGCTCTGGGGTGGGGGGGCCCACAGTGCGCCCCCCTGCCCCAGAGCACCCAACCCCCCCATGTTGAGGGCACGCGGCCTGGCACGGCTCAGGAGGGGGGGGGGCGCTCGCTCGTCCCCACTCCCTTCCTGGCCGGCCGGGTAGCGTGCTTTGGATACGGGTCTGGTATGGATTGTAGGGGGACCCCCTACGTCAATTTTTCGGCGTGGGGGGGTCTCCTTACAACCCATGCCAGACCTAAGGGCCTGGTATGCTCCTGGGGGGGGAACCCATGCCGTTTTTTTCTTTGAAAATGGGCATGGAGTTCTCCCTCAGGAATGCATGCCGCTGTCATTTTTTTTATCCCCGACGCAACTTTAAGCCGTCGCGATCCTCAAAACTCGGCGTAACGTAACTTCGCGCATGCGCAGTACGGCCGGCGCGCATGCGCAGTACGGCCGGCGCGGGAGCGCGCCTCATTTAAATGGGACTCGCCCCATTTGAATAGGAACGCCTTGCGCCGGCGGAATTTTAGTTACACAGCCTGAAATTTCTAGATAAGTGCTTTGTGGATCAGGCACTTAGGTAGAAACTTTAAGGCAGTGTAACTTAAATTGGATTTTTTAAGTTACGTCAGGTTTTTGTGGATCTGGCCCCTTGTCTCTACGATTACACAGTGAGTACCGGACTAAAAAAATAAAGACAGGCATACTGTAGCTCGCGCTACTATGCCTCATGTTATGCTAGAAGAATTTTTTTTTTTTTTTTATTATTAATAGGGTGAACCCCCGCTTTAAATATCGTATTTTTTTATTTTTATACCAGTGCCACTTTAGTTTGGTGCCACTTTAACCAAAATATCAAAAGACCAGCAACCCTGACCTCTCCTGCACTCATCTTCAGAAGAAATACTTTTCTTTCCATTCAGCCTTACATACTTTGTAAAACTGTTTAACCACATCTTGGCTTGTGAGCATCTTCGCTACTGAAGTCTAAGGCTACAAATTATAGAGCTTTCTGTAAAGAGAGCTCCCAGAATCCCTTTCTAAGAATTCATATTGGAAAAAAACCCAGCTTTCTCTAATTGCTGCTGGATTAGACTTGCCCCCGGGTCATGTGTTTGGGTTTTGGGAGCATGCTTCGGCTTGCTTGCCTGATTGCATTTATTTATTTTCCTCCTGCTATGTCTGGTGAGGGCATTTGAATGTGTTTGATGTTATGATCTGGTTCAAATCCCTCTTCCCATTCATATACATGTTCTGATTGTACCATTTACACACTTGTCTGCAATGCAAATGGTACTTTAATTGGCAAGATAGACATACCTTTAAGACGTGCAGATTGTTTAGATGCATATAAAAAAAATCGGCACAAAGGAAGAGTAGGGTCATACCGTCATCATCATCCAGCTCAATTCTATTGGCATCAAATAAATCTATTAGGACTGGTATTTTGGTATTATTGTTATACAGGATTTATATAGCGCCAACAGTTTGCACATCGCTTTAGCCCGAGATGTCATCCCAATGTTCTGTAACTATCCCCACTCTGCAATGATGGGCACTGATAAGGCACTGGTGTCACCACACTGATGGGCACTGGTGGGCACTGGTGACTTTGCACTGAAGGACACTGATAAGGCACTGGTGTCACCACACCAATGGGCACTGGTGTCACCACACCAATGGGCACTGGTGACAAAGCACTGATGGGCATTGATAGGGCACTGCTGTCACCGCACAGATGGGTACTGATAATCTGCACTGGTGACACCGCACTGATCGGCACTGACAAAGCACTGGTGTCACTGCATTGATGGACACTGCTGTCACTGCACTAATGGGCACTGATAATCTGCACTGGTGGTCCCTGACATGCGGCACTGGTGGTCCCTGACATTCGGCACTGGTGGTGGCCCCTGACATTTGGATCTGGTGGTCCCTGACATTCGACACTGGTAGTCCCTGAAATTTGGCTTTGGTGGTCCCTGACATTTGGCTCTGGTGGTGGTCCCTGACATTTGATTCTGGTGGTCCCTGACATTTGGTTCTGGTGGTCCCTGGCATTTGGCTCCAGTGGTCCCTGACATTTGGCTCTGGTGGTCTCTGACATGCGGTACTGGTGGTCCCTGACATTTGGTACAGGTGGTCCCTGACATGCAGCACTGATGGTCCCTGACATTCTGCACTAGTGGTCCCTGATATTCGGCACTGGTGGTGGTCGCTGAAATTTGGCTCTGGTGGTCCCTGACATGCAGCACTGATGGTCCCTGACATTCTGCACTAGTGGTCCCTTATATTCGGCACTGGTGGTGGTCGCTAAAATTTGGCTCTAGTGGTCCCTGACATTTGGCTCTGGTGGTGATCCCTGACATTTTGGCTCTGTGGTCCCTGACATTTGGCTCTGGTGGTCCCCGACATTCGGCTCTAGTGGTCCCTGACATTTGGCTCTGGTGGTGATCCCTGACATTTGGCTCTGTGGTCCCTGACATTTGGCTCTGGTGGTGATCCCTGACATTTGGCTCTGTGGTCCCTGACATTTGGCATTGATGGTCCCCGACATTCGGCTCTAGTGGTCCCTGACATTTGGCTCTGGTGGTGATCCCTGACATTTGGCTCTGGTGGTGATCCCTGACATTTGGCTCTGGTGGTGATCCCCGACATTCGGCTCTAGTGGTCCCTGACATTTGGCTCTGTGATCCCTGACATTCGGCTCTAGTGGTCCCTGACATTTGGCTCTGGCGCTGATCCCTGACATTCGGCTCTAGTGGTCCCTGACATTTGGCTCTGTGATCCCTGACATTTGGCTCTGTGGTCCCTGACATTTGGCTCTGTGATCCCTGACATTTGGCTCTGTGGTCCCTGACATTTGGCTCTGTGGTCCCTGACATTTGGCTCTGGTGGTGATCCCTGACATTTGGCTCTGGTGGTGATCCCTGACATTTGGCTCTGTGGTCCCTGACATTTTGGCTTTTTGAATCACAAAGCTGAATTCCTAAAAATGAAATCAGACATATCTCTTAAACGGTAAGAAATGTCACAAATGTAATATAACTGTTTAGCGTTTTGTGTGTGGGGTGTACTTATGGGGGATTTTTTGAAAATACCAGAATTCTGCTTTAACCATCACTTCTCACATTATATAAAAAAAAATATATATGTGTGTGTGTGTGTGTGTGTTGTCTATAGCAACTAACAAGATTCCAGCTGTCAAACCAGGTGAAAAAATGAGGGTTGACATTTGATTGGACGTATACTGTATGTACCCTATTTTCTATTTTATTTTTGCACAGGATTGGGAACTTTCTGTCCTTTTCCTAACTGCATATTGCTGAAAGTACACAGGCAGGAAGAGTGCTGGAAAATCTCCTATCAGAGATATCATAGAGTACTGTATTGTTTTCTTGTTCCAGACCTGCTCAGCTATCTGATGGTGCCTGTATAGTTCCAGGACCAATAACACTTGCCAAAGCCAGCAGCATGATACAAATGTTTTTTTAGCTGTCTTTAAGGCTGGCATTCTGATCACCAAGTTTACACTAGCAGCAGACTCTGCGTCCCCTCTGAAAAGCAATCTGCGGTAGCTTAGGTGGTGATATGTCACCTCCTTACCGCCTGTTTTAACCCTGTAAATGCCACACCTCCACAATGGAAGCACATGCATTGGCAGGTTGTGGCGCGGGCCCATTCCACTTGAATGGATTTTATTAGGTGGGCTGTACTGCTTACTAAATATGGCAGGGGGGTCACTTTAGCCACAACTGAAAGCAAAACATTGCAGCTGTGGCATATGTACAACCCTATCCGGTTGCCTTTGAAGCTTAAAGTGGATGTAAACCCCAATTTTCTTTTTTTTTATGTCACACTGTAGAGAATAAGATTTCCTATCATCTGTGCCCAGTCTTGCCACACATAGTTAATCCAGCGCTGAGCAATCCTCTTTTTATTGTTCAGTGAATTAAAACAGACTTCCAGATAAAGACCAAAGTCCTTGCTTGAGTGACAGGTTATTTACATATCGCGTGCACTAGCTTGCAGACATGCACAGCTTCTGTAAAGTGCACAATTCACATCCCCCTCCCCTCTCTTTTTCTCCTCTCCCCTCCAACTCTCCCAGGATTGGCTGTCTTTCCTGTGTTTTGATTAAATGTTTTCAAAATATGGGGTGATCCACAGTTCAGTGTAAACAGCCATCAGAATATACATAGACAAAAAGCTGTGCATGTCTGCAAGCTAGTGCACGAGATATGTAAATGACCTGTCACTCAAGCAAGGACTTTTACAAAAAAAAAAAAACTTTTGGGTTTATATCCTTTAAGGGGGATAGTAAAAATGTGGCTCAAGCTCCTGCTTTCACTGCCCCCAACCTCAAGTGCAAATTAGCGCATATTGCACAGCTCTGCAATGCAGAGAAACATTAGGGCTGATTTACTAAAGTAAAAAAGACTGTACTTATTGCAAAGTGCAATTGCACTCTGCAAATTCAGTTGTTCCAGACAGAGCTTAGTAAATGAGCAGAGGCTCTGCTGACTTCCATCATCCAATCATGTGCAAACAAAAATGCTGTCTTTTTATTTTCCTTGCACGTGATTGGGTACTCTTTGCAAAGTGAAGCCTTACCTCATTTACTAAACTCTGGAGCAACTGAACTTGCAGAGTGCAACTACATGCACAGTCTATTTGCCTTTAGTAAATCAACCCCATTGCATACCTCCCGACATTTTATGATAGGAATGAGGTACACCTACTAGCAAATGTATGTAGGCATATGACACGCCCCTTGCCACACCTCCTTAAAGGAGAATTAACCAAAAAAAAAGTTAATTAAATCCGCAAGGCCTTTTTTTTTACCACTACTATTTCTTTATAATGGCTTTTAAAATCTACAAATGCAGCATTTTAGAATTTAGATGAAAGGTTTAGCTCTGGGAAACACTTTTTGAAAGATAAAAAGTGCATTTTATATACAACTATAGAGATCAGACCAAAATGAGGGACATATGAGGAGGAAAGAGGGACAGAGGGACATTGCTCCAAATCAGGGACATTCCCTCGAAATCTGGGACAGTTGGGAGCTATGCCATTGTGTTCTGGTGTGAACATGACACACAGAAAATAATAGTTATATAAGTGTCATTGCAGTTTACTGCGTTTGTCCATGAGGAAAAATGCAGGTAACTGTACTCAGCATAAGTAGGCTCCTATACACTGTACAGCATTTACAGGGCCAAATACTTCTCATGTACTAGAACTGGGGTCTCCACATTTTTCAGTACAAGGGTCACATCATACATCATGTTTAACAAATATTCATGAGCTGAAAAAATTGTTTTATAAATGAATTAATGACATTTAAATGAATGAAAAAACATACTCTAAGAAATAACTTCACATCAGATCACAGCCCCCCTTAAAATCAGAATATGCCTCTCACACCAGAAGCTCACCTCCATTATGTCATAAGAAGTCCCCCCACATCGATGGCCCCTATCAGATTACAGCTTTTGCAGCAGAAGCCCCCCTATAACATTCAGGTCCACTTTTCCCATCACAATCCCCCTTAACATCAGTGTCTCCCTTTACATCCGTGTCCCCCCCTTTACATCAGTGTCTCCCTTTACATCAGTGCCCCCCTTTACATCAGTGTCTCCCTTCACATCAGTGTCCCCCTCTTTTCATCAGTGTCTCTCTTTACATCAGTGTCTCTCTTTACATCAGTGTCCCTCTTTACATCAGTGTCCCTCTTTTCATCATATTCTCACTTTTACAGCAGAAGCCCCCCCCCTTTTTTTCATATGTTCTCCCCCATAACATTCAGGTTCACTTTTCACATTAGTGTCTCCTTTTTCATCAGTGTCTCCCTTTACACCAGTGCCCCCCTTTACATCAGTGTCTCCCTTTACACCAGTGCCCCCCTTTACATCAGTGTCTCCCTTTACATCAGTGCCCCCCTTTACATCAGTGTCTCCCTTCACATCAGTGTCCCCCCCTTTACATCAGTGTCTCTCTTTACATCAGTGTCTCCCTTTACATCAGTGTCCCCCTTTACATTACATCTCACTTTTACATTAGAAGGCCCCCCCCTTCATATGTTCTCCCCCATAACATTCAGGTCCACTTTTCACATCAGTGTCTCCCTTTACATCAGTGTTTCCCTTTATGTCAGTTTCCCCCTTTACATGAGTGTCCCCCCTTTACATTAGTGTCCCCCTTTACATCAGTGTCCCCCCTTTACATGAGTGTCCCTCCTTTACATTAGTGTCCCCCTTTACATCAGTGTCCCCCCTTTACATGAGTGTCCCTCCTTTACATTAGTGTCCCCCTTTACATTAGTGTCCCCCTTTACATCAGTGTCCCCCCTTTACATGAGTGTCCCCCCTTTACCTTTACATCAGTGTCCCCCTTTACATCAGTGTCCCCCCTTTACATCAGTGTCCCCCCTTTACATCAGTTTCTCCCTTTTTATCAGTGTCTCCCTTTACATCAGCGTCCCCATCAGAACCAAAGTCCAGCCAATCTGAATCCTCAGTCTGAATATATGCCACTGACTCTAGCTGTGAGCTGGGTAACATCTAGTAGCGGGCCATATGTGGCCTACAGTCTGTAGTTTGGAGACTCCTGTACTAGGATATTCATTAATTCCATAATATTAAGATTAGAAAAATAAACATGTAGGGAAGATGAATAAGTACAGTGCTAGATTTTTTTTGAAAAGGAAAGGGAAGGGGAAAAGCATATTTTTATTTTAAATTGCAAGAAAGGTTAAAGTGATTCGTAAAACAACCCATTCAGTTTTAAACAGAAATGAAAGGCAAACATTAGAGCAGGGTTGTCAAACTCAATTTCATTGTGGGCCGCATGAGCATTATGATTGCCCTCAAAAGGGCCAGTTGTATCTGTAAGATTAGATGTCCAGCTCATCCCCTCCCCTTACATTAAATGTCAAGAGCCACAACATCATCAGAAGTTGAGTCCCCCACTCTCCCTTACATCACAGTGTACCAGGATGGCCACCGCTCCGGGAGCTAGGCCAAAGCCGTGGCCTTTCCTATGGCCAAGGCAGCAGCGGAGATCCGCGGATCACGTGGTGTGCCGATCCACATATGGTGACCCGTTCGGATCACGGATCATTTACTATACATTGCACCACTAGTACCGATCAAAAGAATTTTGATTGATCAAAAAAATTTACGATTAATCGAGGAATTGATCTTTAATTTCCACAGCCCTATTGTTTTTTATTAACATATAAGGAATATCACTTGGTGTTTTTAAATCTTGTCCACTTAATATGCACTTGATGGCCCTCTATTAATTATTGATGGGTTTTTGAATATTTACTGTTTGAAGAGTAGTGGTTAGATATAATTATTAGTATAGGGTTGGCGCAGCTATCACCCTTTTTTTCCTGGGACATTTCTTACCCTGTAATATTTGAGGGGAATATATAACTGCAACAGACCTATTATTTAAAAGGAATTGACACATTATATTTTTTCTGCGCCGGAGACACATATATCACATATTGTAGATCTAAGCTCCCCTAGATGGCAAACACTGATTGCTATTGCTCGTCTCTTCAGAATCTGCACTGCAAGTTGAAAAAACCCAAAACATTCAGCTCACTTTGTCTGCCTGGAGAAAGAATTGTCACCAGACTGGAGCAAATTGCTTTGCTATTTACATTATGCAAATGTGCTAATCATTGCACTAATCAGCCTCAGTAAATTACCACTTAAATTTACTTACAAGTAATTGCATGCGGTTAAGTTGAAAGACTCAGAACAGAAAATTACACTTAAGTCTGTTGACTGTTCCTAACCCTTTGTAAAAACAGTAACATCCGAAGTTATTTCTGGTTTAGCATTGCTGTCAATGATGCAAAATTTAAACAAATAACTTCAGGTTACAGGTGAAAGCTTCCAGTGATCTAGAAAAGTCAGTCCACTCAGTTTACACAAACCTGAGTTCTTTAAATGCACCATTAAACCCAAAAACAAAAATTTAGTAGATTGCAGCTTAATGATCCTTAAAAGTGGTGGCTGAATTAGTTCCCTTTAGGCTTTATTGTTTTATTTCCACCTGGTGATCTAAGCCTATTTACTGTACAACCCTAATTGCTGAAGGCAGAGGCCAAAAGCCTAAACCCATGGCTTCCCTTGCAGAGTCGTTATCTGATCTGCCTGTGGCCTCCCAGACTTCTGCCACTTAGACTCTGATGCTGAGTTGCCGAAATCCTTAACAGATGATATTGCCCCTGAGGAGTCGCAGGTTGTTGCCATTACTCCCAGGCTTAAAGAGATCAATTATATTTATATAGTTGGCAGTATTTTGAAAATGGAAGACCAGCCTGCAGCTTCTACAAGTATTGCTACCTGTCTAGGATCCCCTAGCGGCCCTAAGACTACAAGGACCTTTTTGGTGCACACCCTAGTCCCAGATCCTTTACTAAACTGTTTACAACTTTCCAAATATGTAGCAGCCCTATACCTTTTTGAGAATTCTTTATAAGAAGTGGGCTATTCCTGCCATGGATTCGGCAGTATCCCATCCTAGTAGAATACTAAAAATCCTTGTAGAGGATGATTTAAAGAATCCCATAAACAAATGTTTGGAAACATTTTCAAAAAACTTGTTGTCACGTACCTGGTTGGAGGCCGAAATGCAGCTGAGTGCAGTACACCTCTGAGGTTGGGTACAGAGGGTGTAGTGCCCAAAGAAGCACAGGTTGCCAGATGGATCCAGTAGAGAAGAGCTGGCGAGTGCCTGAAGAATACTGAAGAATACAGGAAACACTGCTGTGCTGCAGTCTCTAGAAATCCTCGGTAACACTTGGCAAGGTGTGCACAAGAAGCAACAGTGGAAGCCGGCTGGGGATCAAACACCGTGGATCCAGGCAGGAGATGCAGGTTGCAGGAACGGAGACAAGCCAAAGGTCTGGTATTGGAAAACAGACAGGAACAGATAACTGAGGCAAAGTCCGTGAAACAAGCCAGGATCAGTTGCTGGAGAAGGTAACAAGTCAGTAAAGCAAGCCAGGGGGTCAAACCAGGAGAGCAGATCAGACAGGTCAGGAACAAGCCGGGTCACAAGAGAAAATCCAAACAGCAGTAGTACAGAGGCTCAGGAACTCAGGAAGGCTGATGACAATCCAGCAATTTGGGTCAGACAGTGGCAGCCTTTTATAGGCCAGCAGGGGGATCCACCTGTCACATGATGTGCCTATGGTGCCCATTTCTTCTACTGGCAATATTGCCAGTACTTCCACGGCTATTTCCCTGACACTTGTTTTCTCAGGCTCGCCCTGCATTGCAGTCTTCCTTCGCCAGTGAAGGCGAATCTTGGCACCCCAGATGTTTTGGAACTACATTTTCCATGATGCTCATGCCTTCTGCAGTGTAGTTGAGCATCATGGGAAAGGTAGTTCCAAAACATCTGGGGTGCCAAGGTTCGCCATCACTGTCCTTGGCCATAATGCTAGTCTATTAAACTTTATTGGACTGGACTAGGACAACAAAGGGATCCTTTCAATCTGATTTTTAGAGCTCATGCCACAACCCTATACCACTGTGTGGATGGGCTAGCAGATGCTTCATGGTTGCTTTCTTTAAAAACATGGGTGTTAAAGCCCAGACCCTGAGCATCAGGGGCCTCACTGAATGAGCAATTCCCAAAATTTAAATGCTGAGAAGTTCACTACCAGCAAGGTCCACCATTGTACATGAAAGACATACTTCACTTGGTGCAAGGAAAACAACTTTTATCCCAGAAGAAAGTTGGTGGGACGAAGCCTGACCTTTTTGCAATCAGGCCTGGATAAGCATTTGGTCCCGAGTACCATCAAGGGTCAGACCTTGGTACCTGTGATATTCCAGAGACCTCTAGCCTCCCATTATTTGCTCACCCATCACTCCATGGGATTTAAATTTGGTTCTCTCTGCATTTAAAAAAATGCTTTTTGAACCCCCTAAGGGATATTTCCCTTTCCACTTAGAAGTTGCTTTTTCTAAAAAGAGCCATTTCTGGTTTTACTCAGGAGCAGGGTGGTGTTGAGGCATAGACCCTTCTTCTTTTCTACTGTGTTTTTGGCCATTGTCATTGCTCTTCCAAGCCTATGTCCAGCTACAGCAGGGGTGCCCAACCTTTTGAAGAGCGAGGGCCATTTAAGCGACTTGGTAACAATGAGCAAAGCAGGTGGATAGCAGGTCTGTGTCTGCTCTGTATATGCAGAGAGGACACATCCCACTATACTCCTTTTTTTTTGTCGGATTGGATTGAATTGGACATAGGACACAAGTCGGTTTCATCTGCTACTCCTTAGAGGTGAATGGAGGTGAATGGAGGGTCCAATTAGGTCAGACTGACCATGTGAAAGGGGCCCAAGGCTGATTTCACACAGATGCGCTGCAGTTTACCCGCACCGCTGGTGCAACACAGTGTACCTTTAGCTTTCCTGCACTTTGCAATAGACTTCTATTATAGTCTGCAGGTTTGGTGCACTTTCAGAAAGATTACCAAACTCACAGGTAATAGAAGTCTATGGCTCAGTGCAGGTAACCCGCAGGTGCACTTCTCAGCACCTATAGATCAGTTTGAAAGCAGCCCAGTAACCACTGCAGAACAGATATGCCCATATATACCCTGTGATTTTATTAATAAAACTGACCTTTAATAACAGTATTCTATTCTATTTTATCCCAGAGAAGGAGGTCGCGGGCCACATCAGAGGGCTCCGCAGGCCACATGTGGCCCCCGGGCCACTGGTTGGGCACCCCTGAGCTACAGTGTATTGGAAGTAGATCTTCTTTCACTGTTTGGATGTAGTTTACACTGTGTAAAGCTGGCTATGATTTTCTTTCCTGCAACCACGGGTTTGGGGGGGGGGGGGGTTTAAACCACCCCTGCCAGAAGAACACAGTGATTACTGCTAGCCGCTATAACAGCCACTAGCAATAATTGCATATAAGATTCAACAGGCTGGTTGTACCTATGTTGATCCATCAATCAACTTGTGTACATTCAGCCTGTCCATACTTCCTGCTGAACCGTCCGAGATTCAAACCGTCTATGGCCAGCTTAAGTCTACCTCACACCCTATGACTGACTTTCTCCTTGTCACCCCTTATGTAAAGGGGAACCAGCTTCCCTCTCCACCATTTATCAGTGCCTCAGACAGAAAATCGTCAAAGGTAATGGTAATAAAGATCAGGTTTCACCTTTCTGTGCCTAGGCGCACTAGATCTGTAAGTGTTTTTTGGGCTTTTCAGCATCAAGCAACTGTTTTCCAAATTTGCCAAGCTGTCATCTGGTCTTCTGTTACTCTGATGATCCATCGCAGCTTACAGTCTGATCCTTTTCTCTCCAGCACTGGAATATACAGTAGGTGGGCACTTCTATCTGTAGCCACATCTTCATGATGTGACTGCTGGTCCTGCACTGTACATGAGAACGTTGCCGAGAGGGGTGATGACAAAGCCAGTTGGAAAAGGGTAAGTCTGGGAAATAGGTCATCACAACCATAATTTGCAGGAACAAAGATTGCATGACCTAAGATATATAAATATATATATATATATATATATATATATATATATATATACACACACAGTATATATATATATACAGGTGATACTCAAAAAATTGAATATTGTGCAAAAGTTCATTTATTTCACTAATGCAATTTAAAAGGTGAAACTAATATATGAGATAGACTCATTACATGCAAAGCAAGATAGTTTAAGCCGTGATTTGTCATAATTGTGATGATTATGGCTTACAGCTCACGAAAACCCCAAATCCACAATCTCAGAAAATTTGAATATTGTGAAAAGGTGTAATATTCTAGGCTCAAAGTGCCCCACTCTAATCAGCTAATTAAGCCATAACACCTGCAAAGGGTTCCTGAGCCTTTAAATTGTCTCTCAGTCTGGTTCAGTAGGAATCACAATCATGGGAAAGACTGCTGGCCTGACAGTTGTGCAGGAAACAATCATTGACACCCTCCATAAGGAGGGAAAGCCTCAAAAGGTAATTGCAAAAGAAGTTGGATGTTCCCAAAGTGCTGTATCAAAGCACATTAATAGAAAGTTATGTGGAAGGGAAAAGTGTGGAAGAAAAAGGTGCACAAGCAGCAGGGATGACCGCAGCCTGGAGAGGATTGTCAGGAAAAGGCCATATAAAAGTGTTGGGGACTTTCACAAGGAGTGGATTGAGGCTGGAGTCAGTGCACCAAGAGCCACCACACACAGACGGATCCTGGACATGGGCTTCAAATGTCGTATTCCTCTTGTCAAGCCTCCTGACCAACAAACAACTTCAGAAGCATCTTACCTGGGCTAAAGAAAAACAGATCTGGTCTGTTGCTCAGGGGTCCAAAGTCCTCTTTTCTAATGAGAGCACATTTTGCATCTCATTTGGAAACCAAGGACCCAGAATATGGAGGAAGAATGGAGAGGCACACACTGCAAGATGCTTGAAGTCCAGTGTGAAGTTTCCACATTCTTTGTTGATTTGGGGAGTCATGTCATCTGCTGAAGTTGGTCCACTGTGCTTCATTAAGTCCAGGGTCAACACAGCCGTCTACCAGGAGATTTTGGAGCACTTCATGCTTCCTTCCACAGACAAGCTCTATGGGGATGCTGACTTCATTTTCCAGCAGGACTTGGTACCTTAGAACGAAATTTATTGGATATTTCAAACTTTTTTAACAAATAAAAAACTGAAAAATTGGGCGTGCAAAATTATTCGGCCCCCTTTTGCTGCAATTACAGCTGTAAGTCGCTTGGGGTATGTCTCTATCAGTTTTGCACATCGAGAGACTGAAATTTTTGCCCATTCCTCCTTGCAAAACAGCTCGAGCTCAGTGAGGTTGGATGGAGAGCGTTTGTGAACAGCAGTTTTCAGTTCTTTCCACAGATTCTCGATTGGATTCAGGTCTGGACTTTGACTTGGCCATTCTAACACCTAGATATGTTTATTTGTAAACCATTCCATTGTAGATTTTGCTTTATGTTTTGGATCATTGTCTTGTTGGAAGACAAATCTCCGTCCCAGTCTCAGGTCTTTTGCAGACTCCATCAGGTTTTCTTCCAGAATGGTCCTGTATTTGGCTCCATCCATCCATCAATTTTAACCATCTTCCCTGTCCCTGCTGAAGAAAAGCAGGCCCAAACCATGATGCTGCCACCACCATGTTTGACAGTGGGAAAAAGTTAGATTTTGGTTTCATCTGACCAGAGCACCTTCTTCCACATGTTTGGTGTGTCTCCCAGGTGGCTTGTGGCAAACTTTAAACAACACTTTTTATGGATATCTTTAAGAAATGTCTTTCTTCTTGCCACTCTTCCATAAAGGTCAGATTTGTGCAGTATACGACTGATTGTTGTCCTATGGACAGAGTCTCCCACCTCAGCTGTAGATCTCTGCAGTTCATCCAGAGTGATCATGGGCCTCTTGGCTGCATCTATGATCAGTCTTCTCCTTGTATGAGCTGAAAGTTTAGAGGGACGGCCAGGTCTTCGTAGATTTGCAGGGGTCTGATACTCCTTCCATTTTAATATTATCGCTTGCACAGTGCTCCTTGGGATGTTTAAAGCTTGGGAAATCTTTTTGTATCCAAATCCGGCTTTAAACTTCTCCACAACAGTATCTCGGACCTGCCTGGTGTGTTCCTTGTTCTTCATGATGCTCTCTGTGCTTTAAACGGACCTCTGAGACTATCACAGTGCAGGTGCATTTACATGGAGACTTGATTACACACAGGAGGATTCTATTTATCATCATTAGTCATTTAGGTCAACATTGGATCATTCAGAGATCCTCACTGAACTTCTGGAGAGAGTTTGCTGCACTGAAAGTTCCGTTTTTTATTTGTTAAAAAAGTTTGAAATATCCAATAAATTTCATTCCACTTCATGATTGTGTCCCACTTGTCTTTGATTCTTCAAAAAAAATTACAGTTTTATATCTTTATGTTTGAAGCCTGAAATGTGGCAAAAGGTTTGCAAAGTTCAAGGGGGCCGAATACTTTCGCTAGGCACTGTGTATATATATATATATATTTTAGCCCAGTCCTAAGCTGGACATACATTAATAATTGTTTCCATTCAAACAGTGGATGGGGGAATCATTTATGTTGTGCAATTGTGTTCTGATGGTGGTGAGCCTTCCCTGCTGTCAGAATACACTAATCAGTGTTGCCGGATAAAGCTGGCAGCACTGATTGTCTGGGAATTTGACAGGCTGGTTGTACAGCAGGCTGTACTTCTGTACTAGCAGGCTGCCCATGTATGAACTGAAATTTGGCCAGTCCCTGCTAAACTGGCCAAATTGAAATCCATGTATGGCCGCTTTTAGAAGATACAAGCCGTTATAAGCTGGGGTGAGAGGGGACAAATTGAATCATGTTGTAATTGCTTAGAGTAATTTTTTTAAAGAGGACCTGTAAGCAGAAATGTAGATTCCTAGTTCCCACTGTACCAACTGGCCAAGTACAGCAAGGGTTCTCTAATTCTCAACCTACCACCAGGTTGAGGTCAGAGGCCATACAAAGGGCTTCCACAAAAATGTACTATTTTTAACAAGGGGTGTACTGTCTCTTTAAATATAATTTTGAGCTTCCCCCCCCCCCCCCCCCTAACCACCTGTTGTATGAAGGGCTACTGTTCACTGTCCTAATATAATTGCTAAACTGTGTTTATTTTTTTATGTTAGTGGGACAGCCCTATTACCCAATAACAGCACTTATAACTTTTTATCACAAAATGTTGTTCTTTCAAGCCTGCGTAACTGGTTCCCATCTCGATATTCCTTTTATGCCATTCTAAAATTTCAGTGTTTTTTTTTTTCTCCTCTGAGACCACCCTGCAAGTAGAGGTGACATCACACGCAGTTGAAAGGCTGTGTCTGCGTTTGTGGGAACTTGTATGCAGTTGAGGAGAGCACATTAAAAGCACAGGTTCTCTGCTAGGAGCATGTCACAGCCAGCTGGATCACAGGCCTCCAGGGCTTGCAGAAAAAAAAAAAATTCCCTTTTGAAATTCTCCTTCCGAATCAAGGTGGAAGCTAAGATGAAAGCGCTGTAACTATTGGCAGTGCATTTACAGGCTATTGTCTAGCAGGCTGATAGTTATCACTTGTAGCTTGCGTTTTTTAAGCTAATCCACTTAAATGTTATTGGACTTTGCATCTGAGCTAAATTTAATGCTTTTGTAATTGCTGTCCGTTGTTTAAATGCTCACCTTAGAAAGGGCTACTTTATTTTAAATCACAATGAGTTCAATTACTTGTCTGATTGCTATGTCTATACCCAAATGGTGAGAATGGCCCACTTACCCCTCCAGGGGATACCGCTTTATTTAGGAAAGAATATGAGCCTTGTTACATTTGAATTTGAAAGAATGTTTCTCAGTAAAAGGGTGAGCTCAACATTCTTAATTTGAGTGATTAGGCAGATAAGTGACTACTTTTTTCTGAAGGTTTACTGAAGTAAGCTACTATATTTTAGTTTCATGATTGTCTGACTTAATGCTACAGTACAGGACCAGCTTACATTCAAGAGTACATGAATTTGATTGTTAGCTGTAAGAAACTTGTTAGTATTGGATTTTTTCTTACATAAGGCTTTCTGTATGTTGGAGACAGCAAGGAGCCTGCAATGGGTGTCACACATAGAGAGGAGCTTAGGCGTCCTCTGAATTCATCTCTAACCCCTATCTCGGAACCCCCACTTTTTTCTATTCCAATTCGCTTCCATAAGTTGCAGGGTGGGGAATAGGGATGAGCCGAACAACCCCCCCCCCCCCCCCGTTCGGTTCGCACCAGAACCTTCGAACGGACCGAACGTTCGCGCGAACATTTAGAACCCCATTGACGTCTATGGGACTCGAACGTTCAAATTCAAAAGCCTAATATGCATGTTATTGTCGTAAAACGTCTTGGAGAACCCGGGTCTTGCCCCAGGGAACATGTATCAATGGAAAAAAAGTTTTAAAAACGGTCGTTTTTTCAGGAACCGTGGGCTAGATTCAGAGAGAATTTACGCCGGCGTATCCATAGATACGTGGCGTAAATTCAAATCTGCACCGGCGTATCTTCTTTCTGTATTCAGAAAGCAAGATACGCCGACATTAGCCTAAGATACGACTGGCATAAGTCTCTTACGCCATCGTATCTTAGGGTGCATTCTCACGCTGGCCGCTAGGTGGCGCTCCCATCGTTTTCGGCTTGGGGTATGCAAATTATCTAGTTACGCCGATTCACAAAAGTACGTGCGCCCGGTGGTAGTTTTTTTTACGTCGTTTGCGTAAGGCTTTTTCGGCGTACCATTGCTCCTGCTATTAGGTGGCGCAGCCAATGTTAAGTATGGACGTCGTTCCCGCTTCGAAATTTTAATTTTTTGCGTCGTTTGCGTAAGTCGTTCGCGAATAGGGCTGGACGTAATTTACGTTCACGTCGAAACCAATGACGTCCTTGCGACGTCATTTGAAGCAATGCACACTGGGATATGTACCTGGACGGCGCATGCGCCGTTCGTAAAACACGTCAATCACGTCAGGTCATCACATATTAGCATAAAACACGCCCCCCTTCCACATTTGAATTACGCGGGCTTACGCCGGCCCCATTTACGCTACGCCGCCGCAACTTACGGAGAAAGTGCTTTGTGAATACTGCACTTGCTTCTGTAAGTTGCGGCGGCGTAGTGTAAATACGATACGGTGCGCCACCGTAACATAAAGCGCAGCTACCTGAATCTACCCCAGTGATTTTAATGATGCTTAAATTAAATACATTTAAAAATGAAAAATTCCTTTCAATATTGTACCTGCTGGGTGTCTATAGTATGCCTCTGAAAACGTCTTTGAGAACCCAGGTCTTGCCCGAGGAAACATGTATCAATGTAAAAAAAGTTTTAAAAACAGTCGTTTTTTTCAGGACTCCTGAAAAAACAACAGTTTTTAAAACTTTTTTTCTATTGTTCCCTCGGGCAAGACCCGGTTTCTCAAAGGCATACTATAGACACCCAGCAGGTACATATATTTAAAGGAATTTTTCATTTTTTTATTTTTTTTATTTAAGCATCATTAAAATCACTACTCCTGAATCTTTAGGTGTAAACTACAGAGCACACGGCCAGTACACACCAAGTAGCTTTAGGTGCAAACTACAGAGGACACAGGCAATAAACCACGTAGGAATACTGCAGCTAGCACAATCACCTGCCTGCCAGTAAATTAGGAAGAACTGATCTAGCTAAACTATACAGTGTATAAATATATGTACAACACCTGGGATGTATATATATCCTCTACACGCTGTAACATTAACTGACTAGCCTGCCTGCCTGCCTGCCTACCTGCCTGCTCTATTTACCTGCAAAAAATGACACTCTCTCTGTTCTCTCTTAACCACCGCAACACACTACACAAGGCCGACCTGCAGGCGGCCTTTTATAGTGTGGGGCGTGTACTAAACCCCTTGAGCCATAATTGGCCAAAGCCACCCTGGCTTTGGCCAATTATGGCTCTCCGTTTTTTGCAAGCTGTGATTGGCCAAGCATGCGGTTCATAGTGCATGCTTGGCCAATCATCAGCCAGCGATGCCGCAGTGAATTATGGTCTGTGAAACATAACTCAAATTTGTCGCGAACGACCCGTTTTGTTCGTATTTCGACGAACGATCGAACATACGATGTTCAAGTCGAACATAGGTTTGACTTGAATACGAAGCTCATCCCTAGTGGGGAATGACCTGCAGCTTACTAGAGTACAGAAAATAGAAGTCTATTCCAGGCTCGTAAGCTCATTGCACAAAAGTAGTTATCACCATTTCCATCTACAGTAGCACGTTGAAAAATGCAAGTAAGGGAAACTCTAATTAAGGAAAAATATACTTTTTTACATAGAGGATGTCTAGGGAAATTTAAAAAAAATATGGAGAAGATGGTTTGCTATTTTGGAGGTATTATGAGACGGGAGCGGATAGATGTATGAACGATGGAGAGCGAGGGGGGGGGGGGGGGCATGGGGACTTGCTTGGGCTGTATGTTGTTTTTGTGGTTTGTATATAAAAGAAATAAAAAAAGATTTGATTTAAAAAAAAAAAGTACAAAAAGGCAGGAGTTCAGGTTAAACATGAGTTCGGAGAACGGCTAAACTCTTTTCTAAACACAAGTGGGGTTCCTAGATCACAACATTTATGAAACGGCCAAGAAGTTCTCCCTGCATGGAACCCACCAGTTAAAGTGTTTGCCAGGGCAAAATTGAAAAAAACCTATGCAGAAAATCTTTGCAATACATATAAAATTTCCAATTGTCTTTAAAGACATTGAAATATAAGTGTTAAAGTGCAAGAAATGCACTATTGTGCGCTGACCATGCACAACATTTTTGTGGACTTCATGGTGTCAGCCCTGCCCAGTAGACTACTTAATCCATCCCCCTCCCCATTTTCTACAACATAAGTAATAATTGTTTTGTAGCCCCAGTACAAGAACTGGAAGGGCTAATCATGTTTATTGAATTGATACAGCCCAGCATACTGTCTACACTCCTCATCTTTACTCCTACTGCACACTGTCATACCTTCAGAACTACTCTCCTGCACATAGTGCCTGCTGTCATAACATTTACCATTCTCTCCTATACATACTGCCCACTGGCATACCTTCAGCAGTCAGCACTTCTTCTATACATATTGCCCTGTCATATGTTCAACACTCCTTTCATACATATCCTAACCAATGTTATACCCTCAGCCACTCATCTCTTTCACATATTGCCCACTGTTATGAATTACAAACTTCTCTTCTACAAATACTGCCCACTATTATATGCTTTGTTTACCTCTTCTAAATATACTGCCCACGGTCACCCTCTCCTCTACATGCTACTTTCTCCCATAACATTTACCACTCCTCTCCTGCACATACTGCTCCCTGTCATACCCTCTGCGCTCCTCTCCTGCATATTCTGCCCGCTACCATACTTCTAGGACTTCTGTGCTGTACATACTGCTCATTGTCATACACTCTGCATTCCTCTCCCTCACATACTGCTCACTCTTATTCCCTCTGCACTCCTCTCCTGCACATACTGCTTGCTGTCATACCTTCTACACTCCTCTCCTGTATATACTGCTCACTGCCATACCCTCTACACTCCTCTCCTGTATATACTGCTCACTGCCATACCCTTTACACTCCTCTCCTGTACATACTGCTCACTGTCATGCCCTCCACACTCCTATTCTGCACAAACTGCTCACTGTCATACCCTCTACACTCCTCTCCTGTACATACTGCTCACTGCTATACCATCTGAACTCCTCTCCTGTGCATACTGATCACTGTCATACCCTCTACACTCCTCTCCTGCACATATTGCTCACTTTTATACTCTCTGCATTCCTCTCCTGTACATGCTGCTCACTGTCATACCCTCTGCACTCCTCTCCTGCACATATTGCTCACTTTTATACTCTCTGCATTCCTCTCCTGTACATACTGATCACTGTCATACCCTCTACACTCCTCTCCTGCACATTATGCTCACTTTTATACTCGCTGCATTCCTCTCCTGTACATGCTGCTCACTGTCATACCCTCTGCACTCCTCTCCTGCACTGCTGACACATTATTGGCTGATAAGAAAATTGCATAAATAAGCAGGGGTACAGGCAGGGCAGGACTTAGGGTGGTGGGGGCCCCTGGGCTTGAGTGTTGAAGGGGCCCCCTGGAGCCGAGAATTGGGGGGGATCGAAGTTGTTGAGCGGGGGGGGAGGGCGAATTGAAGTTGTTGAGCGGGGGGGAGCGCATTAAAGTTGTTGAGCGGGGGGGGATTTTGCAGTTGTTGAGGGGGGGAGTGCCTCTCACCTGTGCCAACAGCCGGGGCCACAGACTGTCATTAGCCCGGCTCTCGGCTATCTTCCCTTCAGCAGCCACAGTCCTCCACACACCACTCCGGTTCCTCCTGCTTCCGTGCTGCCTCCTCTTGCAGTGCGGGAAAATTAACCCTTTTGCGGGACTGCGGGAAGAAGCTGTCTGTGCGGGAAAGTCCCACAGAATCCGTGCGTGTTGGGAGGTATGCGCAGGGCCGCCATCAGGAATTTTGGGGCCCCTTGCACAGCTTAAGGCATGGGCCCCCTGAAGCAGAGAACCTAGGGGGGGTGGGGGTGCTGCCGCCTGAAATTGAGAAGCGTGGGGGCTGCCGCAAATTGAGAAGCGGGGGGGGCCTTTACAAAAAAAAGAAGAAATAAAGAAGAAAACAAATATATATAAATATATGTAGCCATCCGGGGCCCTGGGGACCTCTGGGCCTTTTAATAAAAAGAAAAAATAAACCTCTGGGCCCTTTAATAATAAAAAAAAAAAAAACATTTATAAAAAATACATAAAAAAAGGGAGGTTGCCAAACCCGGGGGCCCTGGGGACCTCTGGGCCCCTGGGAACCTCTGGGCCTTTTAATAAAAAATAAAAAAATAAACAAAAATAAAAAAATAAACATTTATAAAAAAAATAAAAAAGGGGGGGTTGCCACATGGGGCCCTGGGGACCTCTGAGCCCTTTAACCAGTTCCCGACCCCCGCATGTACATATACGTCCACAATATGGCACGTACAGGCACATGGGCGTACACGTACGTCCTCGCCTATTAGCGGGTGGGGGGTCCGATCGGGACCCCCCCCGCTACATGCGGAGGTCGGGTCCGCTCGGGGAGCGATCCGGGACCACGGCGCGGCTATTTGTTTATAGCCGCTCCGTCGCGATCGCTCCCCGGAGCTGAAGAACGGGGAGAGCCGTGTGTAAACACGGCTTCCCCGTCCTTCACTATGGCGGCGCATCGATCGCGTCATTCCCTTTATAGGGAAGACACGATCGATGACGTCATTCCTACAGCCACACCCCCAAACAGTTGTAAACACATACTAGGTGCACCCTAACTCCTACAGCGCCACCTGTGGTTAACTCCCAAATTGCAACTGTCATTTTCACAATAAAGAATGCAATTTAAATGCATTTTTTGCTGTGAAAATTACAATGGTCCCAAAAATGTGTCAAAATTGTCCGAAGTGTCCGCCATAATGTCGCAGTCACGAAAAAAATTGCTGATCGCCGCCATTAGTAGTAAAAAAAAAATAAAAAATAAAAATGCAATAAAACTATCCCCTATTTTGTAAACCCTATAAATTTTGCGCAAAACAATCGATAAACGCTTATTGCGATTTTTTTTACTAAAAATAGGTAGAAGAATACGTATCGGCCTAAACTGAGGAAAAAAAATGTTTTTATATATGTTTTTGGGGGATATTTATTACAGCAAAAAGTAAAAAATATTGCTTTTTTTTCAAAATTGTCGCTCTATTTTTGTTTATAGCGCAAAAACTAAAAACCGCAGATGTGATCAAATACCACCAAAAGAAAGCTCTATTTGTGGGGAAAAAAGGACGCCAATTTTGTTTGGGAGCCACGTCGCACGACCGCGCAATTGTCTGTTAAAGCGACGCAGTCCCGAACTGTAAAAACACCTTGGGTCTTTAGGCTGCATATTGGTCCGGGGCTTAAGTGGTTAATAAAAAAAAATATATATATATATAAAAAAAATGTAATTTTTTTTATAAAAAAATAAAAAAGGTGGGTTGCCATCCGGGGGCCCTGGAGACCCCTGGGCCCTTTAATAATAATAATAAAATATATATATATATATACATATATATATATTATATATATAAAAATAAAAAATATATAAAAAAAACATTTTTTTACAAAAAATAAATAAAAAAAAGGGGGGTTGCCATCCGGGGCCCTGGAGACCCCTGGGCCCTTTAATAATAATAATATATATATATATATATATATATATATAATATTATATATATAAAAATAAAAAATATATAAAAAAAAAACATTTTTTTACAAAAAATAAATAAAAAAAAGGGGGGTTGCCGTCCGGGGCCCTGGGGGCCTCCGGGCCCCTGGGGACCTCCGGACCCCTAAAAAAAAAAAAAAAAAAAAAAAAAATTTTTTTTTTTTTTTTTTTTTTAAAGGGGGCCCCCTATTGGGTGGGGCCCCTGGGCTTGAGCCCAGTCAAGGCCAATGGTAAGTCCGGCCCTGGGTACAGGTGTTCCTAATGATTGCTGACTGAGTGTATATATAGAATAACAGAAATATTTTAACTGTCATTTTAGGATCTGCAGAATTGCACGACACTCCACACCAGGGAGAAAGCCTTGCATTACTGTGTGGAGTTACAGACAGAAGAACTGGAAGTGAGGATTTCTCAGAAGAAATAAGGACATTTAAAAGCAAAATCGAAGGTTGAGGTAAGAGAAGGAGGACTGCACTAAGGTAAAAGAAGCTATTTAGGAAAAAAAATTGTACCTTTACAACCCCTTTAACCTCAAATTAAGAGTGACATTTAAACACATTATTTGACTCGAATGAGGTTTAGAAGACTGCAATGCCACTGGATTGCTGTCAACCCCGATCGCCATGGTAACATCAGACACTGTATAAAAAAAAAACAGGAATTGTGAGATCAAGTGGTCACTTAACAGTAATATGGATTGATATCCTTTCATGTAAAATTTGCTTGTGCTTCCACTTGATTCCAGAAGGGGGTGCTCAAGTACATTGATAATTCAGAAACAGCAGCAAGTATTCTGGAGCTGTGATATTCAGCAAAGTAAAACGAAAAAATACTCAAAGGACCACATAGTTTATTTTCCTGGTAGAGGAATGTATTTTAGAATGAAAAATATGATTTAAAAAAATAGGCACACTTTTTTGTGCAAGTATGTGTATTATCATGCTTTCATAATTGTTTAGCATTACAATCAATATTCCTCCAAAACGAGAATATTGCAGGGCAGTTTATTAAGGTTGTGCACTCATCAAACATGAAAATTAAAATTAAATACACAATAAGTGACCTACCTGGTTTACTTCAAGTCACCTTGCTGCACAAAATCCTTTGGCTGAAATCAACTTAGTAGTATGCGTTTTCCAACTACACCGAGCATCTTACAGTCAATGTACATTATGCATGCCTCTGTACCATCCCAATCTAATCATCCACATTCTGATAATTCACCTAAATGCATTAATGGTTCATGCAGCAAATGATTAGCAAAACGCTGTTGTCTCTTCTGCTGTTACCTAGCTGGATGGGATCTTAGGATGGTCAATGGGAACCTGCCAGAATAGACATTTTTATTTATTAATTTTTAACGAGTAATGGCAGCAATCACTGACTTATAGTGGGACATTGCGGCAGACAAATCTGAGGCTAACTGAGGCTTTTGACACTGGGGGGACCGGTGACACCAATACAGTAATCAGTGCTAAAAAATATGCACTGTGACTGTACTAATGACACTGACTGGGAACGGATTAACATCAGGGGAGATCAAAGGTTTAACTGTGTTCCTAGACAGTGTTTGTGTACTGTGTAGGAGGCGCTTTTACTAGGGGAAGGCATGGATCCATGTCCGTGCTTTGCAGGAACACAAGATTCATGCCTTCCCTACTGACAGAACGGCAATCTGCCTTGTTTACTGTTCTGACTGTGTATTGAACGATCAGTGGGTGCGGGCGGAAATCGAGTCTGCGGTACCATCTGATTTCTCCCACTGTGCATAATCACAGTGGGAGCGAGCCGCCGCTGGTGTGCATTCTCGCGCCCGCTACCTGGAAGTGCCAGATTATATATATATATATATATATATATAAATAATATATATATATATATATATATATATAAATTATGGGGCAGATTCAGGTAGGAGATACGCCGTCGTATCTCTGAGTCTGAGGCGTCGTATCTTGGCGCCTGATTCAAAGAATCAGATACGCCAGAATTTCTCTAAGATACGACCAGCGTAAGTCTCCTACGCCGTCGTATCTTAACTGCATATTTACGCTGGCCGCTAGGTGGCGCTTCCGTCGATTTACGCGTCGAATATGGTAATGAGCTATATACGCCGATTCTCAAAACGTACGTGCGGCCGGCGCATTTTTTTACGTCGTTTGCGTAATGCTTTTTTCGGCGTATAGTTACCCCTGCTCTATGAGGCATAGATGAGGCGTACTAATGTTAGGTATGGACGTCGGAACAGCGTCGAATTTTTCACGTTTTACGTCGTTTGCGTAAGTCGTCCTTGAATGGCATTGAGCAGGCGTAATTTAATTTGAAAATTCTACGTGATACTAAGCATGCACGCGCATGCACCGTTCGAAAAAAGCGTAATTTCCGTGGGGTCATGCTTGTTCCCACTTGTTCCTCATTTGATTTCGGCGCGCTTACGCCGGCAGATTTACGATACGGTGCTGTAACTTTAGACGCAAGTGCTTTGTGAATACAGCACTTGCCTCTCAAAGTTGTGGCGGCGTAGCATAACTACGATACGCTACGCCCGCATAAATTTAGCCGATCTACGTGGATCTGGCCCTATATATATATATATATATATACGTGATCCTGCACACAGCTGCCACCCTGTAGCAGTAAAACTGCTGTAGGGGAGTCGTGAAGTGGTTAGAGTTGAATGTGAACCTGCTTAGCCCATGCAAGTGAAAAGGTTTACTTTAATGTAGATCTCCCCAGTAGCTTATACTTACCAGGGTCATTGAGTCTTTGTGTGTTTATACATCAATTTATTGTAATCTGTGAAAATTGCATTTTTATTGGTCATTATGATTCACTTTGCATTGCAGCTTGCGCATGTTCAGCCCTTTGCACACACAGCAATCTAGATGCAGTGCGTCCTTCCCAGTCTTTTAGTGCACCCAGATGGAACAGGTGCAGCATAATCTATATCAAACGCTATGGCAGGCTGTGGCTTGACAGGGCTGTATTCTGTGCTGGTACCAGTGTTCAGGAATGGAGGCCTGGAATGCAGAAGACCTTTGTCCCTGAGTGCACAGGACCCCACTTGGTACAGTGTCAGCCCCGTCCTGCTGCAGCCTGCCATAGAGTTTGACAGGCTTCCTGCATTGGGACTGGACGTCTGTCCCTCCCAGGCACACTAATGTGCCGGAAGAGACACACTGTAGCTGGATCGCCCCAAGTGCAATTGGCCACAAATGAATGCCATTACATCAGGAAAGAAACTGAGTGCACCATGCAGTGTCCCGTGAAGTACATCCATTTCTGTGTGACTGTGATCTACTGGGTGATAAACAATTTTTTCCATAGTGGTTGTTTTATTTTCTCCTAGACTGTCTCAGGCTCTTTGCTCTCCTAGAACACTGGGTATATGTTTACATGTGTTTAGCTGGAAATAGAATCCCATTCAAAAAAATCTGAACTTTAATATCATTTGGAAGAAGTCCCATACAGATAAGAGCTGGCTCCCGTTAGCTTAGCTAAGTATGACCTAATGGCCTTTCCTGAGACAGGGGGATTGATTTCCCGTGCCATTATCACAATACAATTTTATTTCACAGTAGAAATTATACACTGGCCTCTTGGCACATTGTGCATATGGTGGAATGTGACTTTTATGAGATGTAATGACTAATTTGAAAGCATAGTGCAAAGAGCACTTGGGTAGTAATCTGCGGCAGCCAATCACATACCAGCTGTTTGGTGGGTATAGGTTACGGACCTTACGGTACATTATTTCCATCCCATTTATTAACCATTTCTTGACCAGAGGTCAATGAAACCTAGACCAAATTTAACAGCATCTGTAGCTTATAACTATATGACTCAACTGCCTATTTGATAGCGGGGTTTGAGAACTAGGAATAGGCACAGGTGTGCATTCCTGGTTCCCCGCTGCAATGGTAACACTCAACTAGCACAGGGCATTATGCTTCAAAAAAATGGGTATTGTGGGCACCAATTGGATAAATAGATTATGCTTATTCAGACAAACAAAGTACAAAGTGTAGTAACCCTAAGAATATAAACATAAGTCATCTTTGTTGGTCTGAATGCAGAACATGGAAGTTTCTATAGGTCTCTGCCTTTTACATACAGTACCCTTGTGGTAACAACTTAGCACATAAACCCAATAATAAACAAATCTATCACTTTTCTATAACTGCATTATGATGTGTAATTGCAATGCAAAATATAGCTTAATGAGGACCTGGACTCAAAAAGTAAAGAGTTGGGGTCTTATAGGGAACATCTAGAAATGTTAATTGGACTTCAGCAGTACCCTGAAAAATCAACATTTTTCAGCTGGACCCTGAAAAATCAACATTTTTACTTTGAATTCCTCCAAACAAAAAAGAAATGTTATTGTTGGAAAGGAAGTAGTCCCTGAAGTCCAGCATAATTTTCCTGCTTCAGTCATTCTGTGAGATTGATTTTTCTGAACACTTGATCAAGACCCATTTAGTCATCAGATCACCAGGGCAGTTCTGACATTAGGAAGCAAAGCCCTGCTCCTCTACCAAGATGTCTACCTATAGTAAGTACAACGGTCTACCACACAGACAAGGCATGGTAAGCCAGTAGTGGAGAAAAGATCAACTACAGGAAGATCACAGGTAATACCGATGACTAGTCTTTTATTCTCTGCTTATTTGGGGATCAGCTAGACCAGGGGTGTCAAACTCAATTTCATCGTGGGCCGCATCAGCATTATGATTGTCCTCAAAGGGGCCGGTTGTATCTGTAAGATTAGATGTCCAGCGCATCCCCTCCCCTTTACATTAGATGTCAAGAGCCACCCCACCATCAGGATTTGAGTCCCCCACTCTCCCTTACATCACAGTGTACCCCCCTTCCTTATGCTGCTGCTGGGAAGAAGCTGGATGCTTGCTTAAAAGCAGAAAGTAAGGGTCTGGAAGAGGACCAGAGGAGGGCTGGAGCTCTCCTGCAGCTGCATGAGAGGTGCGAGGACCACATGAAATGACCTGGAGGGCCGGATTCGGCCCGTGGGCCTTGTGTTTGACACCTGTGAGCTAGACAGTACAGGTCCTCTTCAAGTGCACCTATGATATGACTCGTTTTAAGCCCTCTTGTGCTATATTTTAAAACCCATTTGAGTAGATAAATAACTCCTTAGCATTTGTGCATGGTCATCCAACAAGCTTCAAGCAATAGGCCAACGAATATTGTCCAATGCCACTTGACTGGTCAACAATCAAATTTGAACATTTCCCTTTCCATGCTGGACAAAGCTATTCAATGATCCAACTGTGCTGCACTGAACCAATTTCATATCATTGTAATGCCTTTCTCCATTTTTTCATTTACATCTATTCTAGACACATACATTTTGTGATGATATATTTATGCTTACAAAACACATTTTAATATAGAAATCAATTTATTGTGCACATACAAATTTTGAAACCCAGAATGTATTCCAATACAAAGCTTTACTTCCTGGCGCTAAAAGACAAGAAAGCAAGTGAAGAGAACTATGATGATGTGCCAAAGGCAGACATCATAACTAATTCATATTTCAATTATATGCTTTATCTGTATGGTAAAAATGAATAGTATTATATTTATATCTATATATATAGAGATATATATAGATATATATCTCTACATAGATATCTATATAGATATCTTTATATCTACAGATATATAGATAGCTATATATATATGGCTCTCTCCACAGTTTATCAGATTGCCCAATATCTGTCTGGCTATATACTTCAATTAACTACACTTAGAGATCCCTTAGCCATAGACATACTCCTCTCCACTGCTCCTTTCCAATACTTTTTCACAAACTGTGCAACTGCACAAGTACGCTCTGGGCTTCAGGTGCCCATTCACACAAGATTAATATTGATACCCATTGCCTCCTTTCCTAGACCTGGATTTTGCTGACTTTAAGGCTCGGTTCACACTGCTGCGCTGTGAATTTGTTCAGTTTTTTTGTGCTGTGTGAAGTGCGAATTAACCGCATATTTACAGAGCTTTTGCCGTCATATTACCGTAAATTTCAGGAGTTGGACATAGCTGCGATTGATGTTCTAGCCCAGGCGAGGGCAAACTCGGCCCTCCAGCTGTTTTGAAACTACAAGTCCCATGAGACATTACAAGACCATGACAATCACTGGCATGCGTTGACTTGATTCTGAGCATGCGTGGATTTTTCTCAGATGGAGTGCCACACAGACGATCGGATTTTTCTATCGTTTTTTTATCCATAGGAAAAATTTTAAACATGTTCTATTTTTTTTAACACTGATGGATGTTTTCATCGGACAAACCAATCATTTGTACACGGCTTAAGAGTGCTGAACAGGAGCACCTGATCTCCATATAGCCCAGCAATAGTAATACAAGCAGACTGGACCTCCTGACTCTACCGGTGAACAATACAGTATTTAAGCATTACCACAAGGCCTGGTGAGAACCCTAATCTTCCCACTGATCAGTAGATGAGCACCTGATTCCTCCACTACCCAGTGCTTGGCTGTAAAAAGTACACAGAATCATAACTCTCAGAATTTTAAACATTGTTTCCAGGGACACTTAGATGGGAAACCAGTGAAACTCACCTAGAAACTCAGGGAACCCCAGAACACTCCATACCATATTATTATCCGAATATATAAATTAAAATTAAAAGTACAGAACATGGAAAGATGCATCTAAATTCCAAGGCACCCTCCACCAGCACTTGATATTTTCAGTTCCTAAGCTCATCCCATTGCATATTTAAAGCAAACGGAGTAATCTCCAACAGTCTCCATTGCTCATTAGAAGTGGCCTTGATTTCTTTGTTATCTAGTGGTAAGCTACACATATTGTAATACAGTTTTCCTCCCCCTGCAGTAAAAAATGAGATATAATATAAACGGGCAGGAACACATGATCTATCCTCTAACCTGTTAAGAGGTGCACAAGTAGAAGAGAAATCTGTAGAAGAGCACATCTCTATGACAGACGTAATCACGTCTGATCTCATTGTTCACTGCTTAACTGCATCCAGTAAATACATAGAGCCAGTAGACACAACACATTTCATCTCTCATTGCTCATCAAAGGAACACCTGATGTCATTGTCCTGTGCCAAGCTGCCTATAGTAAGTGCATAGGACAAGCAGACATCAACACCTCTGATCTCTCCATTGCCTTGTGCTGCCTATAATAAGTACATTGGAAAAGCAGACATCAACACCTCTGATCTCCCCATTACCTTGTGCTACCTATAGTAAGTATATAGGACAAGCCAACATCAACACCTCTGATCCCCCCCCCCCATTACCTTGTGCTGCCTATAGTAAGTTTACAGGACAAGCAGACATCAACACTTTGATCTCCCCATTACCTTGTACTGCCTATAGTAAGTATACAGGACAAGCATACATCAACACCTCTGATCTCCCCATTACCTTGTGCTGCCTATAGTAAGTATACAGGACAAGCATACATCAACACCTCTGAAGCCCCCATTACCTTGTACTGCCTATAGTAAGTACACAGGACAAGTATACATCAACACCTCTGAAGCCCCCATTACCTTGTGCTGCCTATAGTAAGTACACAGGACAAGTATACATCAATACCTCTGAAGCCCCCATTACCTTGTACTGCCTATTGTAAGTACACAGGACAAGCAGACATCAACACCTCTGATCTCCCCATTACCTTGTGCTGCCTATAATAAGTATACAGGACAAGTCAAGCAGACATTAACACCTTTGATCTCCCCATTACCATGTACTGCCTATAGTAAGTACACAGGACAAGCATACATCAGCACCTCTGATCTCCCCATTACCTTGTACTGCCTATAGTAAGTACACAGGACAAGCATACATCAGCACCTCTGATCTCCCCATTACCTTGTACTGCCTATATTAAGTACACAGAACAAGCATACATCAGCACCTCTGATCTCCCCATTACCTTGTGCTACCTATAGTAAGTACCGTATATAGGACAAGCCAACATCAAAAACTCTGATCTCCCCATTATCTTGTACTGCCTAAAGTAAGTACACAGGACAAGCAGACATCAACACCTCTGAACCCCCCATCACCTTGTACTGCCTATAGTAAGTGCGTAGGTTAAGCAGACATCAGTGTCTCTCATTTCCCCATTACATCTCAGGGAAACACCCGCTCCTCTCATTGTCCAGTGCTGAGTAGCCTATAGTGGGTACATATTAAAAGCAGACATTTACACCTTTTGATCTCCCCATTACCTTGTGCTGCCTATTGCATGTAAAAAGAACAAGGTTATGGCACCTCTGATTTTCCCACTAGGGGAGAACTGGATCTTCTCATTGTCCAGTGCAGAGCTGCCTACAAAAAGTACCTAGAACAAGCAGACATCAGCACCACTGATTTGCCTATAGTAAGGACATTGAGTTAGCAGACATCAGCTTTTCTAAACTCTCAATTACCCTGTGCTGCCTATAGTAAGTAGTGAAGAGCGAATATTCCCTAGTTCACAAAGGGTCTTGTGGGATCTTGCTTGAAATTCAACGACCTCGAACATAGCTATGACTAAGCATCTATCCATGATGTGAAACATGTTAGCTTTTTTGTCCCCTATGTCCACTTTATACCATTGATTGTAGTGTTGCATACATTTTTGGATGTTATACAGCTTTGGATTTTATCCTTTGTTCAATTTGTTTCAATAAATCGTCTATCAGAGTGCGGCAGTCCAGGAACATTTCTTTTTTCCTCGAACATAGTGTTGAATTCCACTGTATGGGGATTAGGAGATTGTTAAATTTTGGCCAATTTTTAGGGCTAATAAGCAAACTACTGTCAAAAAAAGCATACCATGGGGTGTATATATCAATCCAAAAAAATAAAAAATTCAGGCAGAAGAGGGCCTTTTCATGCACATTCGAGGATAACTTTGTAAATACACAAATCCTTTAAATAACATGTCTTAAAGCTGTACGTGGAGCTGTTACAGAACGGTGCACTTTTCACAGACAGTCTCGGCAACTGTCCGCTGGTAGCACAGATTTGGATGTGGAACTGATTTTATTCTGTTAAAATGAGGTTGGCTTACATACAGCAGCAGCATCCCAATCCAAATTATTTCAGTTTGAAAAATACTTTTTATTTGGTAGCTTTGGCAGCATCACATTTTTTCCTCCAATGGCTCTCTTTGATTGGCGGATAGAAATTTGACAGCAGTTCACTGTGGCTGTCTTTTTTCTCGCTGATGCAAATCTATCCTGCCACTGGCTGATTTCTACCAAGCAGATGATGAAGCAGTGTAAAACTGGCGGCGAGCAGCAGAAAATTCTGATTGATGGAGAATTTGTCGAACTGTACAGGCAACACAGCAATGTATATAACAGACAGAGCAGAATCTGGAGTTCAACAGCAGTGCAACAATTTTTATCAGGGATAAAGGGCCAAACTGGTGTATGCCTAACTTTTATTGTATCTATGGAGATAGGGGGATGTGGTGAATGTGAGTAATATGATGTAAGGTGAGTTAGGTGCACACTGTTCTTGCACTTTCTTTTTTGTTTTTTCTTTATTAGCAATGAAGTGATGTTCTGCAAACAAAAGAGTTAAATCATTAAATGGTTATAACAAGTGAATGCTCTTGCTTAAGGCACCCCAAATCCTGTCAGAATGAAATAAAAACGCCCCTAAAAAATCTATAAAAACACAAAATAACACCCTGAAGCAAAAGCTCTTGCAGCCTTTTGCCTTTCATAAAAAAAATGAAAGGCAAAAAAATAAAAATGTTTACTATGGTTTGCTGACCTCATATCAACCAAAGAATTGAAAGACAAAAAAGCCCCCAATAATGAGAAAAAAAGCAGCAAAGGGGTTGAGCTAGCAATCAGAATAAAAGTGCAGCTTCCTAATCTCGATCTATTCAGTTTCTCAGCTATTGCTTACTACAGCTACCAGTCACCTGACACAACACCCTCCTTTTACAGTGAGGGGGCTGGCATATCCAAAAGCCCCCTTTTTGACCCCTCCAAGTTAATAATGGTGTTTAAAAAAATTCCTGGGCGAATCTGCACAAAAAATTCCCAGGACTGCAAATTTTGAGCCCACGAGATTTGCCTGGAACCCATGGTTATGGTGAAACCTGAAACCTCATCTGTAAGTACATGGAAGAAGAAGACAGCACATATTCCCCATTGCTCATTAGGGGAAAACTTGCATACATAGATCTTGTCTGGAGTTGAGCTGTCTAGAAGAAGGTACATAAAGCAATCAGACATCAGCACCTCTGAACTCCCCATCTTGCTATAAGTAAGTACTGTACATAGGACAAGCAGACAGCGTGTCTGATCTTCCCATTGCTCATCCAAATACCTGATATTCACATTTTCTAGGGCTGAGCTGTTATTTGTAAGTACCTAGAACAAGCAGAAATCAGTACCTCTGTTCTGCCAATAGTAAGTACATCAAAAATATAAATGACAGCATCTCTGATCCTCCATTACCCTGTGCTGTCTACAAATTGAGTAGACAGCACCTCTGATCCCCTGTGCAGCCTACAGAAGAGGCAGGTAGCACCTCTGATCTACCAATTGCTCATCTGAACAACACCTGTTCTTCACATTGTCCAGTGCTGATCTGCCTTTAGTAAGTACCTAGGACAAGTAGACATCAGCTGCACCTCTGATCTCCCATTCCCTTGTGCTGCCTACAGATTGGGCATACTGCACCTCTGATTTCACATTCCTTTGTGCTGCCTACAGATTGGGCATGCTGCACCTCTGATTTCACATTCCCTTGTGCTGCCTACAGATTGGGCATGCTGCACCTCTGATCTCCCATTCCCTTGTGCTGCCTACAGATTGGGCATACTGCACCTCTGATTTCACATTCCCTTGTGCTGCCTACAGATTGGGCATACTGCACCTCTGATTTCACATTCCCTTGTGCTGCCTACAGATTGGGCATACTGCACCTCTGATTTCACATTGGACACCTGACTTGCTTATCTGCCTTTAGTAAGTACCTAGGACAGGCAGTCATCTGTAGCACCCCTGGTTGCCCTCTGCTGCCTCCAGCCTGGGCAGGATGCAACTCTGATCTCACATTACTCATCTGAAAAACACCCGACCCTCACACTGTCATCCAATGGTCTGCCTTTAATACGTTCCTAGGACAGACAGCCATCAGTAGTACTTCTGATTGCCCTCTGCTGCTTACAGTCTGGTCAGGCAGCACCTCTGATCTCCCCATTGCTCATGAGCAGAACACCTGATCTTTAGATTGGAAGTACTGAATTGACTTTAGTCTAGCATACATTAACACCTCTGATCTCCTATCACCCTACACTGTCTACAGAAGAGGCACCTCTGATCTCCTATCACCCTACACTGTCTACAGAAGAAGCACCTCTGATCTCCCTATTGCCCGATTGAAGAACATCCCATTTTCAGATTGTCCCTTGCTGATCTGCCTTTTGTAAGTCCCTAGGATAGACAAAGCTGAACAGCACCCCAGATTGCCCTGTGCAAGCACCCCCAGCCCGAGCAGGCAGCACCCCGGATTTCCCTGTGCAGACCCCAGCCTGGGCAGGCAGCACCCTGATCACTTTGTGCACACCCCAGCCTGGGTAGGCAGCACCCAAGATTGCCATGTGCAGGCACCCCCAGCCTGGGCAGGCAGCACCCTTGATTGCCCTGTGCAGGCAGCACCCCGGATCACTCTGTGCACACCCCAGCCCCGGGCAGGCAGCACTCTGGATCACCCTGTGCAGACCCTACCTGGGCAGGCAGAAATTGTCCCATGCCCTATTGCCCTGCGCAGGAACCCCCCCGAATTGCCCTGTGGAGGCAACTTCCCTCCGAATTGCCCTGTGCAGGCAGCACCCAGCCGGGCAAGCAGCACCCCGTTCACAACCCAGCCTGGGCAGGCAGCCTCCCCATCGCCTTGTGCTGGCAGCACCCCAATCGCCCTGTGCAGACCCCAGTCTGGGCAGGCAGCACCCCGGATCACCCTGTGCAGGCAGCACCCCAGATTGTCCTGTGCAGGAAGCACCCCATATCACCCTGTGCACACCCCAGCCCGGGCAGGCAGCACCCCAGATCGCCCTGTGCACACCCCAGCCCGGGTAGGAAGGCAGCACCCCATATCACCCTGTGCACACCCCAGCCTGGGCAGGCAGGCAGCACCCCGGATCACCCTGTGCACATCCCAGCCTGGGCAGGCAGTACCCCGGATCACCCTGTGCACACCCCAGCCCGGGTAGGCAGGCAGCACCCCATATCACCCTGTGCACACCCCAGCCCGGGCAGGCAGGCAGCACCCCATATCACCCTGTGCACACCCCAGCCCGAGCAGGCAGGTAGCACCCCTGATCGCCCTGTGCACACCCCAGCCCGGGCAGGCAGCACCCCATATCACCCTGTGCACACTCCAGCCCGAGCATGAAGCACCCCGGATCACCCTGTGCACACCCCAGCTCGGGCAGGCAGCACCCCTGATCACCCTGTGCACACCCCAGCTCGGGCAGGCAGCACCCCTGATCACCCTGTGCTTACCCCAGCCTGAGCAGGCAGCACCCCTGATCGCCCTGTGCACACCCCAGCCTGGGCAGGCAGGCAGCACCCCTGATCACCCTGTGCACACCCCAGCCCAGGTAGGCAGCACCCCTGATCACCCTGTTCACACCCCAGCCCGGGCAGGCAGGCAGCACCCCTGATCGCCCTGTGCACACCCCAGCCCGGGCAGGCAGCACCCCATATCACCCTGTGCACACTCCAGCCCGAGCATGAAGCACCCCGGATCACCCTGTGCACACCCCAGCCCGGGCAGCACCCCATATAACCCTGTGCACACCCCAGCCCGAGCAGGAAGCACCCCGGATCACCCTGTGCACACCCCAGCCCGGGCAGCACCCCATATCACCCTGTGCACACCCCAGCCCGGGCAGGCAGGCAGCACCCCTGATCACCCTGTGCACACCCCAGCTCGGGCAGGCAGCACCCCTGATCACCCTGTGCTCACCCCAGCCTGAGCAGGCAGCACCCCTGATCGCCCTGTGCACACCCCAGCCTGGGCAGGCAGGCAGCACCCCTGATCACCCTGTGCACACCCCAGCCCAGGTAGGGAGCACCCCTGATCACCCTGTTCACACCCCAGCCCGGGCAGGCAGGCAGCACCCCTGATCGCCCTGTGCACACCCCAGCCCGGGCAGGCAGGCAGCACCCCTGATCACCCTGTGCACACCCCAGCCCGGGCAGGCAGGCAGCACCCCTGATCGCCCTGTGCACACCCCAGCCTGGGCAGGCAGCACCCCTGATCACACCCCAGCCCGGGCAGGCAGGCGGGCAGCACCCCATATCACCCTGTGCACACCCCAGCCCGGTCAGGCAGGCAGCACCCCTGATCACCCTGTGCACACCCCAGCCCGGGCAGGCAGCACCCCTGATCACCCTGTGCACACCCCAGCCTGGTCAGGCACTCGGCACCCCTGATCGCCCTGTGCACACCCCAGCCTGGGCAGGCAGGCAGCACCCCTGATCGCCCTGTGCACACCCCAGCCCGGGCAGGCAGGCAGCACCCCTGATCACCCTGTGCACACCCCAGCCCGGGCAGGCAGGCAGCACCCCTGATCGCCCTGTGCACACCCCAGCCTGGGCAGGCAGCACCCCTGATCACCCTGTGCACCCCCCAGCCCGGGCAGGCAGGCAGCACCCCTGATCACCCCCCAGCCCGGGCAGGCAGGCAGCACCCCTGATCGCCCTGTGCACACCCCAGCCCGGGCAGGCAGGCAGCACCCCTGATCACCCTGTGCACACCCCAGCCCGGGCATGCAGGCAGCACCCCTGATCGCCCTGTGCACACCCCAGCCCGAGCAGGCAGGCAGCACCCCTGATCGCCCTGTGCACACCCCAGCCCGGGCAGGCACTCAGCACCCCTGATCACCCTGTGCACACCCCAGCCCGGGCAGGCAGGCAGCACCCCTGATCGCCCTGTGCACACCCCAGCCTGGGCAGGCAGCACCCCTGATCACACCCCAGCCCGGGCAGGCAGCACCCCATATCACCCTGTGCACACCCCAGCCCGGTCAGGCAGGCAGCACCCCATATCACCCTGTGCACACCCCAGCCCGGGCAGGCACTCAGCACCCCTGATCGCCCTGTGCACACCCCAGCCCGGGCAGGCAGGCAGCACCCCATATCACCCTGTGCACACCCCAGCCCGGGCAGGCACTCAGCACCCCTGATCGCCCTGTGCACACCCCAGCCCGGGCAGGCACTCAGCACCTCTGGCTCGGGCAGTGATTTGGCTGGAAGCTCCTGCCCACTCGTCGGCTGTTTGTGTTGCTTAGTATAAGGGAGAAGGGGGCGGCGCCGGGGAGGTTGGCAATGGTATAATCTCTGCTCCAGATTATTTCACTCTCCCAGCCAGCCGCACAGAGCTGTGAGCAGCAGCTGACATCTCCGGACTTTCTCTGCTCCTTTGCTTGGCTCTCGGAGGGATTACACCGCTGGAAGTGCGGGGATCACATCTGCTCGTCGCTCCCACATTGGAGTTGTACCTTTTTTGGAAAGTTGTCTCCCCTGCAGCCCTCTCCCAGACTGCTCTCTGCTGCCTGCATTGTGTGATTTGTAGTGGCCGGGGAGGGGAGGGGTGCAGGGAGCTCCTCTGTACAGACAGGTGATGGGCGGCTCACAGGAGATCTAGATCTGCCTCTCTGGGGGACCCGGACATGCACACCACCCCGAGCCTCTGCTGAGACAACCATCTGCAAAGAAGAGGGGGGAAGAGGAGAGGCAGCTTGGTGCTGGAGACCCCCCCCCCCTTACCCCCCAATAATCCGGTGACATTTGCTGGGGTGTTGATCCCCCTCTAAGGGATGGTACTGACTCCCCCAGACACAGGAGCAGTTCTGCAGCTCCTACATCAAGACGTTGTTGCATTGTCATTCAGTAGTAAGTGCAGCAGAACGCAATGACGAGCTGGGTTTGGATTTTGCTTCTAGGCGTCTGCTACCTGTCTCCTTCCCTTGGCGAGGTAGGTCTTCTCTCCTCTTCTTCTCTTCCATCCTTGTAAAGATCCATAAGCAGATCTATGGGCAGGGCTGGGGACACATACATCCAGCATTTCAGAAAAAAAAAAAAAAAACCTTGCAAGCCTCAGATCACCAAAATCCTATCCATTCCCCCCATTCTAGATCCAAGATCTGCTTCCCAAGAGGTTCTGCAGCAGCCCCTTCTAATGACAGCTGCACTGCTTTCCCTACAGGGATCCAAATCACCCCAGTGATCTCTTTTGGCACCATTGACAAATTCACATTCTCAGAGACCATGCCTAGACAAGGTTAGGGCATGTTCATGCACATTGCACTTCTAAAACCTTTTTTTTTTTTCCTTCCCTTCAAACTACACTGTGTCAGAGGCCTTTACACATGTGATATACTGTATTCTTTTTTTTGCTGAGCACATCTGTCTCCTTGTCTATACTGCCTCCTAGTAGAAAAGTTACAAAGCTTACAATCAATCTGGATTTGTTTGATCTTTAGACCTGCAGCAGAAAAAGCAAAAAAAAGAAATAAATTGCTACATGGTAAATTGGCGCAGAAAAAAGATGTATTTGGTGATAATATTGGTGGCGGAAGGCAATTTTCTGCCCCTTGTCGTAAAGCAGGTCAACGCCTCTTAATTTTTTTATATTTATAGAATTTTTTTTTTTCCCCTAGATAGCTGGAAAATTAATTAGTGAGTAGGGAGTCAGTGTATTTCCCTAGAGCCCTGCATTTGTGCCTTGGTCACACAAGACCAAGTTCAAAGAAGCTAGGTGAAATATGGATTTTGCTGGTCTGGCTTGTATTAAAAAAAAAAAAAAAAATACAAAGAGTAATACTGATGTCCAGTGCAACCAATTTCCTCTGGGAAATCAGTGAAAAATTAATACTGATTGGCTGCTAAGAAATGTTGCACATGGCCTTCTGGCCATACACAATTTTTATTTTATTTTTTAGTTTAATGCCAACCTGATTATGCCTTAAATACTTTAAAAAAAAGAAATAAAAAGAGTAATACTGATGTGCAATGGTCCAATGAATTAATCAATAAAAAAATAATTCTGATTGGATGCTAAGAAATGTTGCACATGGCCTTCTGGCCATACACAATTTTTATTTTTGTTTAATGCCAACCTGATTATGCCTTAAATACTTAAAAAAAGAAAAAAGAAATACAAAGAGTAATACTGATGTGCAATGGTCCATTGCAAATAATTTCCTCTGGGAAATCAATAAAAAATTAATTCTGATTGGCTGCTAAGAAATGTTGCACATGGCCTTCTGGCCATACACAATTGTTATTTTATTTGTTTTCTTTAATGCCAACCTGATTATGCCTTAAATACTTAAAAAAAAAAGAAATACAAAGAGTAATACTGATGTGTCCATTGCAACAAATTTCCTCTGGGAAATCAATAAAAATGTATTCTGATTGGCTGCTAAGAAATGTTGCACATGGCCTTCTGGCCATACACAATTTTTTTTTGTTTAATGCCAACCTGATTATGCCTTAAATACTTAAAAAAAGAAAAACAAACAAACAAACAAAAAAGAAATACAAAGAGTAATACTGATGTGTCCATTGCAACCAATTTCCTCTGGAAAATCAATAAACAATTTATTCTGATTGGCTGCTAAAAAATGCTGCTCCTGGCCATACCCATTTTTTTTTTATTTAATGCCAACCTGATTATGCCTTAAATACTTAAAAAAAGATAGCTATATATATATATTCTTTATGTCTAGATCTGCTAATGGATGTATGTATTCCTCACTGTAAATTTGGCATGCATTGTGGAGGGTCATGGATAACTTGGTGTATTAAGTGTGCCCCCCCACCCCCCCCAGCACAGACACGGTTAATAATGAATTTTTATTGGTGAGGGTGCAGAATAACCACGCTGTTGCATGTTGTGTGAGAACTGGGCCAAACCTGATAAAGTTTCAAGGCTGTGTTATAGACTGTAATATATATCCTCAGGGTTCTAAAAGAAAAAAAAAGGTAAATCCTGTCGCCTTTGGGGTTATTATCTATAATGGTAGGGTTTTATTACTTCAAGACTTTTTTTTTTTGATGCAGTGTTGGGTGGAAGTGACTGTTGTAGATTTTCAGGGGGGGGGGGGGGGGGAGTTGAGATCAGACGATAGATTGTGTAGGGGGAGGTTGTACTCACTTGACTGTCAGGCTTGTGAACTACCTTTTTCTAACCTCCTCTCCAAAAATGTTGATTTTATGGCTGACTTTAACTATGTGTCTAGCCCTTTCCTCTAATGGTGTTGGTTTTACGTGAAAGTGGTGACCTCCGAAGCCACCGTTTTTTGTTTTTTTTACTATACTATGTAGTAATTGTTTTATATACATCAGGATAGAGTTGCTGAGTTGCAACCTCATTCTACTAGTCAGCTATATAGTGCTGACGCTGTAGAGAGCCCTACACATTACTATTAGTCCCAGCCCTAGAGGCACTTACAAGCTAATGTGCCCACCACATTCACTCATGCAATATTGAGCGAGTTAACCTTCCAGTATGCATTTGGATGGTGGGTGGTAACCAGAGCACCACGAGCATGGCGAGAACATACATACTCTAGCCGTTCTCAACCTTTTTAATACATGGGAACTCTTAAAATAACTTTCTGCTCCTGGGGAACCCCTGCTCATAATTGTTCTCTTAACAGCTCATTGGGTACAATGCTTTTTATATTTGTGGTCAGTGGGAGGAATCCCCCCCCCCCCCCTTACAGATGCTTAAAAAGATCATTGGTTACTTTTCAGAAAGGCAGAAATTGCTCATTGCTCTAGGAACCCCAAGCAACCTTTAGTTAGAGGAACCCTAGGGTTCCATGGAACTCAGGTAGTTCTAGACAGGTGTGTTGCCTGTAGGAGATACCATAGAACAGGGTTCTCCAAACTTTTCAAGCAAAGGGCCAGTTTACTGTCCTTCAGACTTCAGGGGGGCCGCATTCTGACCATTGGGGGCCGAGCATCAGTGAGAATAAACACGGCCTCAGTGTTGGTGGTCAGTAGGAGGAGGAATAGTGCTCGATCATTGGTGTTAGTGGAAGAAATAGTGCTCCATTGTTGGTGTAATTGAGAGGAATAGTGCCTCATATCATTGGGAGCAAAAGTGCCCCAAGGGCCAGATGAAGGCTAGCAAAGGGCCACATTCGGCCCTCGGGCCACTGTTTGGAGACCCCTGCCATAGAATATGTCATCGTCAATTCATGCAAACTGTTCAATTTATTTTTAATGTTTGAGCCACGTAGAGCTTCTTCTTCAAGGACTGGATCACCTGGTCGCATGTGCGACCAGGTGATCCAGTCCTTGAAGAAGAAGCTCTACGTGGCTCAAACATTAAAAATAAATTGAACAGTTTGCATGAGCTGCAAACCTTTTGAAGTTCTTCTGTAAAAGGTATGTACCTTTTAAAGAAGAACTTCAAAAGGTTTGCAGTTAAACAAGCAAGTTTGCATGAATTATAGTGTGCTAACAACATATTCTATGGTTCGCCATTAGTGTTGTCTAATGTTCCTTCTTTATAAACTTAGGAACTTATGAATGGTGTGTAGTGCCTCTTGTATGGTAGGAGATAAGCCCAGGACCACAGCACTGCAAGAACGCCAAGAGGAAACCCATTTAAATAGAGAATGCATACAAACTAAAAGCAGATAGTGCCCCTTGTGGGAAATAATGCCAATACTAGAGAGCATTGCAAGGCCACTGAGCCAACATGCTGTCCTTAAGCGTTATCCCAGCAAGGAAAAATAATAGCCCCATAGTACTAAAACCTAAATGGGAAAAGTTGTGAATACATTTATTTTTTATGTATTTTTTGACAGAAGAGCTTACAGTCCAAGTGCCATTCATCATTGGCTGTACTTGGGGGGGGGGGGGGGGGGAACCTTATGTGTATTTTTATTATTAGGATAGTTGTCATTAATCATTCCGACTAGCGTTGCCTGGTGCTTGCGCAACCTATATGGCCATCTTTACGTTTCTTCTTTGTGTCTTCATTTCCAGACAGTTTCTTCCAGGAAGTCAGACTTGTGGATAAACAGCAGAGGATATTTGTAAACTCTTCACGTCAATGTTTGCTTTATTTGCAAAATTTTTAGAAAGTAAATAGCTTGAGTTGTTATTTATTTTTTTACCTTTTACTAGCAGTGCAATGATCAATGATATGCAATAACCTATAGCAGCCAATCAGAAATTGTGCATTAGCTGCTTGGTGCAGGCAGGCTAATGAAACCTGCCTTGTGAATGCTTGCTGTAGGGCTTGGCATATCATTGTTCTTTTTTTAATTTTTTTTTAAAAGCCCTCTAATAAGCTGACGCAGTGTGAATTAACCAGGACCTAGTGACATTACTGCAGTATTAGGCATATCATACTTCATGTCTTACTAGCTTTGTTGCTTTCTGTGCCTGCCAAGTAGGGGGGGTGGTAGCAGCGTATTAAGACCAGCATGTTCAATACACTGCCCCCCCCCCCCGCCACTGTACTTGGCAGGCACAGAAAACTGCACCTCCAAGAGAGCTTTCGTGGTCGCTGAAGAAGAAAATAGGACATGCAGTGTTTTTTCATCTTTTAGCAGCCCTAAAGTCGCCAAGTATCATGTAGGAAAGATACCTAAGTGCCCGTAAAATGACCCTTGTAGATGCTTTCTTAGGAGGCAACAGGTAACCTTCCAAGTCCTGCCGGTGAAAGTCTGAGCCATACCCTCTGAGCTATTAGAGATGCAAGCTTTACAGGTAACTTAGATCTCTTCAGCAGGTTTTATATAAAGCCAGATGAAAGATCTAAGGGTGGCCATACATTTTTTCGAAAAATATAAATTTATTTTCTGATCCATCTATAGTCAACAACCCATTCAATGGATATGTCACACACGGGGAAGTGGATTTCAATTGAGTGGTTAAGACAGGATTTCTCAACCAGGGTTCCATGGAACCCTAGGGTTCCTTTAGAGCAGGGGTCTCCAAACTTTCTAAGCAAAGGGCCAGTTTACTGTCCTTCAGAGTTTACAAGGGTCGGACTGTGGTCAGTGGAAGTCCAAAAGGTCCAGTCATCAGTGGGCAAAATTAACACCCCATTGTTTGTTTCAGTGGGAGTAATTGTGCCCCATCATTGGGTCCCATTGTTGGTGTCATCACTGATGTCATTTTCCCCTATTGTTGGTCTCATTGAGGGAAAATGTGCCCCATTGTTGGCGTCATTGAGAGGAATTGTCCCTTATCATTGGTGTCATTGTAAGGAGCTGTGCCTCGTTTTAAGTGTCATTATGAGGATTTGTGTCCCATCGTTGGTGTCTTTGGGCCCCATTGTTTGTGTCAGTAGGACAAATTATGCCCCATGGTTGGTGTAATTGAGAGAAACTGTGTCCCATTGTTTGTGTCAGTAGGAGAAATGATGCCACATTGTTGGTATCAGTGGATGAAATAGTGCCCCAAGGGCTGGATAAAAGCAAGCAAAGGGCCACATCTGGCCACCGGGCCACAGTTTGGAGACCACTGCTCTAGAGGTTGCTAAGAGTTCCTTGAGCAATGAGCATCTTCCGCCTCTCGGATAAATTACCATTGATATTTTTAGCTATCTGTCAGGGGGTAATGGGCATCTTCTGCCTCTCAGATAAGTTACCATTGATATTTTTAGCTATCTGTCAGGGGGTAATGGGCATCTTCTGCCTCTCAGATAAGTTACCATTGATATGTTTAGCTATCTGTCAGGGGGTAATGGGCATCTTCTGCCTCTCAGATAAGTTACCATTAATATTTTTGGCTATCTGTCAGGGGGTAATGGGCATCTTCTGCCTCTCAGATAAGTTACCATTGATATTTTTAGCTATCTGTCGGGGTAATGGGCATCTTCTGCCTCTCAGATAAGTTACCATTAATATTTTTAGCTATCTGTCAGGGGGGTAATGGGCATCTTCTGCCTCTCAGATAAGTTACCATTGATATTTTTAGCTATCTGTCAGGGGGTAATGGGCATCTTCTGCCTCTCAGATAAGTTACCATTGATATTTTTAGCTATCTGTCAGGGGGTAATGGGCATCTTCTGCCTCTCAGATAAGTTACCATTGATATTTTTAGCTATCTATTCTTCCCAATGACCACAAGTGTCAGGAACATTCTTCCTACTCACCATGGCACTAATGTGTTATGAGTTGTAGATACTGTATAGTAATTTTAAGCAGGGATTCCCTGAGACCAGAAAGTTATTTCAAGGGTTCCTCTGTGTTGAAAATGTTGAGCAAGGCTGAGTTAACGTATGAGCATAACTTTCTGATGGTTGATCGCCTCTTTTTTAACCACGTAATCTCAATGACTCTATCAATTGAAATTCAATTGTATTCTTGAACGGTGCTGCCGATCAAGGCCAATCAATCAATTATTTTACACTTTTGGTGATCGACTCGGTTTAAAGGAATCCAATCTAAATTAAATAGAAATCAATCCAAAGGGAAGTTAAAGCTGTTTGATTTGTTTGTAAATTCAATCATTTTGATTAATTGAATCAAATTAAAACATAATTAAAAAAAAAAGTAGCATGTGTGGCCAATATAAGTTAAGTTTGCATATTTCATAACTCAAGTTAGCCAATAGGTTCATTCACATGGGGATATGCGTATTTGCTGCATGGAACGCAAGTTCCTGCTAGCAGTAGATCTTGCGTAAAATACGTACCCAAAAGTAGCTTAGATGCGTAAAGTTCTTCTAATGACTTAATGTCAACACACTTCAGATATGTATGGCCCCGGATGCACTTTTTTTTTCATACGCCGCTAAACCCGGCACAATTTTTCGTTTCGCTTGTTGCAGCCGTGTCTATGACCCCATTGATTCCTACCGTGCTGCGTAAAAACGATATGCTGTAAGCATCTAAATGCTGCGTTTTAGACGCCCGTGTGAATGAGCCCTAAAGAGTTTCAGTTCAACTGCAGACCTTCTGCGTTGATTGATGGCTAAGGCCCCGTACACACGTCCGAGAAACTCGACGGGCAAAACACATCGTTTTGCTTGTCGAGTTCCTTGTGAAGCCGCCGAGGCAACTTTTCCCATTGACTAACGAGGAAATAGAGAACATGTTCTCTTTTTGGCCCGACGAGATCCTCGTCGGTTTCCTCAGCGAAAAGTGTACACACGACCGGTTTTCTCGGCAGAATACATCTCCCATCGAGTTTCTGGCTGAATTCTGCCGAGAAAACCGGTCGTGTGTACGGGGCCTCACACGTTACAACACTCTACTACTGCTATGAAGCAACTGCTGTTGAAATAGGCAGAGTCAGTCAAAGACAGCTTTAACTAAGAGAAGAAGAAGAAAAAAAGAAGTGAGCTAGAGAGCAAAGGTAACCCAGGCAGTCTACGATAAGGTGTAAATAAGGCGTAAGAAGCAAGTGAGTGACGCTGACATTTGTTTTTCTTTTGTGACTGTAATAGGAAATCTGCAGCACTTTCCCCTGGTGACATTGAAGATAATTAGGCCTCTTTCACACATAGACGGAAGCTAGAGCAACCCTTGATCCAGCGCCGTCTGAGGCCTGGTGCTAGAATACACGAGGGTCTACCCGAGTTGTGCGTCTGTGCTGGTTATGCCCCGTCATGCATGTATTTTATCCTGCAGCATGCTCACCCCCGGGAGGGAGGGAGGGACTGGGATGCACGCTGTACATTTGTAGTGGGAGTGGATAATCACTGGGAATGGGAAGTGACTGTGAACTGTATTTTAAATGTGTTTCTTCCCTGGCTACGTGAAGGACGCAGAGATCCCTCAGGAGCTGATAGAGAAACTGGCTCACAGCGAAATCCACAGCATCCGCGACCTGCAGCGCATCCTGGACATTGATTCCGTAGGTAAATTCAATTTCCTTTTTACCTTTCTCACCTCTGATTTTTATGGCTGCTTTCCTTTTTTTTTTGTTAAGGGGTTGTATAAGGAAAACCACCCTCTGAGAAGTTCTCTAAATCTGGCCATACACTGGTAGATTTTCGAATGAGCGTTGGTACGAAAAATCTCATCAGTAATAACAGAGAAGCGCCAAATGTCATTCAGAAAGTTTGATTGCTTTTAACGTTCGGTTTTGGTATGAATGACATTTCACAAAAGAAAAAAACATATACGTTTAAAAAAACTATCTGTCCCGCTCCTTCAAATTTTCTCAAAAAAAATAAATAAAAGATTTTCGATTTGTCCCCACATTTAGAAAATTTCTGAAAAGAAAATCTGTTGAAATTCTGCTAGTGTATGGCTAACTTCAGGCTTTAGAAGCACAGTTCTGTATGTTTTTTTTTTTTTCTCAGGCCTCGTACACACAGCCGAGTTTCTCGGCAAAAACCAGCAAGAAGCTTGCTGGGTTTTTTTTTTTTGCAGAGGAAACCGGTCGTGTGTACACTTTTCAACGAGGAAACCGCCGAGGATCTCGTCGGGCCAAAAAGAAAGCATGTCTTCTTTTTCCCTGACGGGAACGGGAAAATTTGGCTCGCCAAGATCCTCGGCGGCTTCACAAGGAACTCGACGAGCAAAACGATGTGTTTTGCCCGTCGAGTTTCTCGGCCGTGTGTACGAGGCTTCAGCGGTGTCTCTAAAATCATTCAAGGAGATTCAATAAAGGATTTGCAACATGTTTCTGTGGGTGTGTATGTAGTTCATGAAAATGTAAGTAGTTCTGACATACAACACTTTTACTGTAGGGCACTGTTGGTTATTATTATACGTATTTATAAAGTGCCTGCAAATTATGTATTGCTTTACACATTGTACGTTAACATAAGTCCCTGTCCTCCAGGAGCTTACATTCGAAGGTCTTTATCTACTAACTAGGGCCAGTGTAGACAGGAGCCAATTAGCCTACCAGGAAAACTCATAAAGAAATAGCGCCCTATCAGTGATAAGTAAAGTGGAGGTAAAGAGCGATTTGTCACACTACCACAAGACTCCTTGTGAATTCCAGGGATTGTCTCCCTTGCCCTCCAAGCCTGTGCTGGTTTGAAGTTAGCTGCTTCACAAGCACTCATACAAAGTCTCCAAAGCACTGGAGGATAAGTCCCAGCTCAGCACTAAGTGGTTACCACCAAGAGTAACAGAGGTCAGGCAATGGCGTGCAAAGAGTGTTAAGGCTCGTACACACGGTCGGACATCCAACAAAATTTCCCTTGGATTTTTGTCCTAATTGATTTGTCCGATCACACCCATAGCATACATACACTCTGACTTTTTCGGCAACCAACACGAACGTTTCAACGTACTGCCGAGCGTTTAAAAGAGGAAGTTCAATTCTCCGACGTCACCCGTTGCGTTCCTTCAGCTACTCTATAGTTAGTTGACGTTTCGTGTGAGTGCTTTTCTAGATTTCGAAACTTGCCGCGTCACAAATGTTCAAATACGAACGCTAGTTTTACTAGACAGAAGGCTTCCGGCTGCTCTTTGCTTCTGAGCATGCGCATTTTTACTTTGTCCAAAAGTCCGATTGTTTTCTGTACACACGGTCGGACTTTGCACCATCAGACTTTTGTTGATGTAAAGTTGGTCCGTTCGCAGACCCAACTTTTTGTCCGATGAAAGCCAAAAAAGTTGGTCCGATGGAACGTACACACGGTCGGACAAATGCGAAAAGTTCCGGATTTTGAAGTTGGTTGGGCAAAAGTCCGACCGTGTGTACGGGGCTTTAGAATGCTTTATTGTCACGTTATTTACTGTAAACCTTTTTATATTATTTATGCTGCTTAGTATCAATTCACGAAAGGAAAGCCCATTGTATTTTTATGACTATATGTTCTTTTATGTTTAAAGGGCTTGGGTATCCCCTGGAGTTTTTTTACCAACAGATTTAGGGCCTGTTCACATTTGTGCATCCTATAACCCAGGGGTCTCCAAACTTTTCAAACCAAGGGCCAGTTTATTGTCCTTCAGACTTTAGGAGGCCCGGATTGCTGCCTGCGGTGCAGAAAATGTCCTAAACCCAGCATCAGTGAGAATAAATATGGCCTCAAGGTTGGTGGTCAGTAGGAGGAATAGTAGTGCCCCTTATTAGTAAGAGGAATAGTATCCCATCATTGGTATCAGTGGAAGAAATAGTGCCCCCTTGTTGGTGTCAGTGGGAGGAATAGTGCCCCAAGGGCTGGATAAAGGCTAGCAAAGGGCCACATCTGGCCCTCGGGCCACAGTTTGGAGACCCCTGCTGTAACCCAAGGGCATTGGGGCATTAAGGCAACCCAATCAGCATTTTCACCAGTGTAGGGAACAACAACGCATACTATGTGGAGACTGTGGTGCTCTGTACAGTACAGTTGTATTGGGTCCTATTCTAAACGAATAGCACTACAGCATGCGTAGCACCATGCGTGACCATATGGTACATATGTGGTTACTGTCTTGGGTGTGAAGTCTTGCTTCCCATGACAAGTCTGATGTTGAGTGGTGGCTAAGGAGGTATAACCCCAGGTCTAAGTAAGAACAAATTAATACAGACGTCTCCAAGGGCTTGTTAACAACATGTCTGTTGAGCTGCATTTTTCTGCACAGGAAGGGCACAGAGAGCTTTTTGTGCTTAGGCCATACATATGGGCAGAAAAACTCATCTCAATTTGAACAAGCCTAATGGTTTTATCATGCTGAAGTTGCCAAATGCAAGTTATAATGTATTTATTATATTATATTTTATTTATTTATATTTATTTATTTATAAAAATCATAATATATAATTTTATATATCTATATATATATATATATATATATATATATATATATATATATAAATAACATTTATATATTATTATATTTTTGTTGGCGGTCTTCCGCTTGTACATATCAGTTCGCAAAAAACGCACACGTGTGTACATGGTAAAATTTTACCGCCTTCTGAACTGCGTCTGCTTCTTTTAGGCATTAAAGCTTCATTCACATGAAGGGCCGCCATTGAGAATCATCGATTCTTGCTGGCGGATAAACAAGCCGTGTGCACACTGTGTGTGTGAACAGCTGCGACCACCAGTGGCGTGGCCAGATCTTTACCCTGTGCAAATGATTGGCCGGTGCCACCTCTGTGTGCATGTAATTGCTCATCTTGGCAGTTACATCCAGTTATGGACACTGACTGGCCCTGGGCACAGACAGATTGCGTCCAGGAGATGGCATTTCTGGCAGCATGGAAACTGGCCATCAGTTTGGCCTGGACGCATCTGACTGTATCCAAAACCGCAGGTAACTGGATACATGCGAATAGCGATGGCTGCTGTCAGCCTATTATTACTTTGTACAGTGGCCACGGCTATTCACATACACCTGTCATCCCAGCCGTATGAATCAACCGATTCTTGCCGCTGGGATTGTGTGTAATCACCCCCTGTGTAGGAGGCCTTAAAATGTAATAGAAAAGCAACTCATAAGAAATAAATGCTATCTGGTAAAAAACGCTAGATAAAAAAACTTGTGCATTTGCTTGAATATACTCTAATGTTAGATGATATTGGAAGCCAACGTTCTATGTATTTGGCCTAACTCAACATTTATCTTGACCTGAGGACACAGTTGGTTAAAGCAGTTTTCTCCACTGCAGTCCTCAAGGTGCCCCAACAGATCATGTTTTCAGGATTTCCCTATACTAAGGAAGTGAAACTGATCAAATCACCTGTGCAAAATAATGGAAATCCTGAAAACATGACCTGTTGGGGCGCTTTGAGGACTGGAGTTGGAAAACGCTGAGTTAAAGAGATGAAAGGTCAGATTCCTGGGTAATAAACAGCAGCTGAGCCATTGATAAAGCAGTGGTGCTTATAATGAATGGGTGTGACTTTACTCCCTTGAGAGAGAAGGGCGAAAACCGCCTTGGTTGTTATAGAAGGTGACCTGTGTTCATGTTCATTGTCTACTCCCAGAGGAAGAGACTGCCGGTCTGTTTTTAATGCTTTCTGTAGCTGCTTTAAAGCGAGAGAATCCCCACTATACGTTTGTGTTCCCATTAACTTAAAATTACTTTAAAATATTCTTACTTTTTTAGTTGTTTCTCGGAGAACATTTTATACATAGGACTCTATAGGCAGCGTTTAAGCTATTCTGAACAATTTACAATTAAAGTGACTAAGGTTTGAATCAGGAACAGGCCAAGATTTGAACCGTGTATGTGCAGCTATAGCAATAATCACTGTCTTCTCCAGGCGGGGATGGCTTCCCCCAGGACAATGGCCGGAGGGATTCCCACACTGTCTGTGTTGATGGGGGGATTGAGCAAATTTTTTTCTGCAACCCGTGGTTGCAGAAAAAGAAATTTGCTTTATGTATGGCCGGCCTTAAGGGAGACAGTTTTATTTTAAAGGAGTTGTAAACCCTTGTGGTTTTTCACCTTCTATGCATTAATGTGAAAAACCTTCTGTCATGCGGCAGCCCCCAGTGCCCCCATTTTACTCACCTGAACCCGTTTTTTTTTTTTTCCTGGGTATGAGCACACCAGCTCTAGCTGGTATCTCGTGTCCTTATTGGATAGATTTATAGCAGCTCAGCCATTGACTCCTGTTGCTGTCAATAAAATCCAATGATGCGGGGCCGAGTCCTGCTTTCTGTGTCAATAGAGAAGCAGGACTCAGGAGCGTGCCAGCACGGGTCTCCCGAAGAGATTTGCCAGCACAGTACAAGGCTTGAGTGCAAGGATGCCCTTTCCTCTTCCTGATGCTGAACTTCCAGTGCTGAGGGGTTAAAAACTCTGGGTATCCAGGTTTAGCTGCGCTTAAGATGATCCAATGGGGACACGCCCCCTCCTTCATTAAGAAAAGTCCTTTCACTGAATACACTGTCTGTAACAGGATCTGTAAAAGGGGGAGAAAATTTGTGGGACTATGACACCTAGGGTGACCACGTGTCCCGGATTGCCCGGGACAGACCCACATTTTGCAGGTCTGTCCCGGGCACGTTCATTCCAGGACAATACAGTGTCCCGGAATGAAACTGACATAGCCACCCCCCCCCGGGCCAATCTGATGCCCCCAAAAAAAGGGCACCGCATCACCGCTTTACTCACTGACAGTACTTGTCCTGCCCAGGAATGCCTGGAGGAGCACAATCCTGCCCTCTACTTGTGATTGGAGAAATCATAAATCCCGCCTCTTGTGTCCAATCACTGTGCTGTGATTCGTTACAGCACAAGCTGATTTTTGGGAAGAGAGGGTGTCCCTGAATGGTAGTTTGAAAATGTGGTCACCCTAATGACACCCCCAAAATTTTAGTGGCTCTTCGCCCCCAGTGTGGGGCTTAGCACTCTTCCTTTGTCCGGGGAGAGGAGTGCTTATCTCCATATAGCACCAAGTGCAGACCCCCTTCCCTATATCATACATTCCAGAACCTCATCCCTGAATGGACATGATTCTAAATGCCTGTACCACATGATACATTGTTCAGCCCCATCCAGCTGCAGCCTGTATTCACTCTTAAAGGAGTTCTCTAAGCTAAAACTTTTAACCCCCGCTGTGCCCGGGCTGTAAAACTATACAAAATAAACTTTCACTTACCTGCCTACGATCCCCCGTTGTTTCCGATATCGCCGTCCCGTTCTCCGGTCCCGGTCTGTTCCACTTCCTGCGGGTCGGTGACTCACAGTGCGCTCAGCCTATCAGCGGGCGGGACGGGACATTGCTGCGGCCGCTGATAGGCTGAGCGCACTGTGAGTCACCGACCCGCAGGAAGTGGAACAGACCGGGACCGGAGAACGGGACGGCGATATCGGAACAACAGGGGATCGTAGGCAGGTAAGTGAAAGTTTACTTTGTATAGTTTTACAGCCCGGGCATAGCGGGGGTTAAAAGTTTTAGCTTGGAGAACTCGCGCGTATTCATGCTTATTTGCGCGTTTGCATACAGCGTTGTCCGACGTTTTTTGTACTTTGACGTTTTTTATTTTAGCCAATAGGAAAAACTATCATCTTTTCATCACTTGTTGCTATGTTGGTAGATTTTTTTAATCTTCTGCATGGGCGAGAAGTTCTATTGATTAAAGCGACGAAACGCCCGTTGACGCGCAAGTCGCTTGAATCGAGCGTTTCCATTACTTTCTATGGGAAATGGAAATGCTCAAATACGCCCAAACCGCCCGATACGCGCGACAAAAAAGGGTCCGGAACTTTTTTTGGCGATGGGCGTCAGGCGCATCAGCGTTCAGATGTGAACCATCCCCATAGACTTTAATGTATTTTGGTCCCTCTGGCGTTTGTGAGCGTCGCGCTACAGGCGACAAAACGCCTAGGTGTGAATGGGCTCTAACAGACGGCCTGCAGCATGACTGGATGCTGCATCTCCCCCCAGGCACACTGAAGCCCAACAGCCCATTGTGCAACGGGCCTAAGAGTTTAAAATCTAAATACCAAAAAGTGTACATGCACTTTATGGCGTTAAGATTTGTGCTTTCAGGGGCTAAGAAAAAAAAAGGGGCCTACTAGCGTCATTTATGTACATAAGTGTCCAAACGCATATAGGGGTCATTCATTATACAAGTGGATGCAGATGCAATGGGGTTGATTTACTATTATTATTATTATAAAGGATTTATATAACGCAGACAGTTTGCTCAGCGCTTTACAACATGAGGACAGAATGTACAACTACAATACAATTCAACACAGGAAGAATCAGAGGGTCCAGTCAAACATTGGCCAATTAGATCCCTATTTATAGGATCCTTCTTTCAGAAAGGAAAAATCTGATTGGGCGCTGTGGGAAACGCAGTTCTGACTGAACCTATGGCAATAGAGTGATTGTATAGATTGTGATTTTTTTTTTAATGGTCTCTTTTCACCACAGGCTGTTATGCTTTTTAGTAATTTTGTTACACTTGAGGTATTGCAAAATTGTATTCATCGTTCTGACTTCCGTTCTGGAAAATCATCATAGCGATTTTGTAACATAATTACAAAACATCCCTTAGAAAGCCTTAGGGGAAAAATGTGCAATCATTATTTCAATTATCTGGGATTATACGGCACCATATTTTTGCTGATTTCTACCTGTTGACAGGACTGTAAGCTATAAACTGGGAGGAAAGATTATGTCTGGTGGTGAAAAGCTCGCTGACAATAGCCATGTTATGATTGTGTCTCTAATGAATAGGGAAGAGTCTTTGATGACATTTGGGTGGCAGCTTCTGTCGAGTGCATGCCTTTAGCAATTTTCTCTGCCTTGCTTTTGAAGTCATGTTGAGGCCTACTAACTTTGGTCATCATCATAAATAATAAAAAGCTATTTTCCTTCTTTTTTTTTTGGTATTAAAACAAATTGGTGTCAAAGGATCACAAAGCCTGTTGGAACAAGACTGCAAACGCTGAAATGTGCAGACCCTATTCACACGGTCTCTTTGGTCGGGGTGTAATTGTAGGGCTGTCTGTCTATAGAGACCTGGTTTTCTGCTTCATGACCTCCCTTATGTTGCTGAGCTTTGAGCAGGTAATGAAGCACCCGAATCCCAGACACAGCTGATTGTGCAATTTCAAGATTAAAGCTGCTTTTATCTTGAAAGGGGTAAAAAAAGAAAAAAGAAAAAAAAAAAAAAACATTACTGGTGAACCTTCAATTAGACATCACAGCGTTTGTAGTTCAAAATGGTGGACACTTGCATCATTGCTTTGTTATGTAATGAGTAAATTAGTATGGATAGAAATATTTAGGCCCGGATTCACATACCTTGGCGCAAAGTTATGCCAGCGTAGCGTATCAAAAATACGCTGCGCCGACGTAGCGCAGAGCGGCGAGCAAGGTATTCACAAAGCACTTGCTCCCTAATCTACGATGGGTTCCCTCGGCGTAACTCGTCGTAAGTGGCAGTGGGCGTGAGCCATGCTAATGAGGCATGACCCCATGTAAATGATGGGCCGAGCGCTATCAAGATACGAATAACGAACGGCGCATGCGCCGTCCCATGGACGATTCCCAGTGCGCATGCTCAGAATCACGTCGAAACAACTGCCTAAGTTACGTCGAATCACTGCCTACGACTTGAACGTAACCTACGACTAGCCCTTTTCACGTACTACGTAAACGACGTAAAAAACGACGGCTGTGTTCCCTGGTGCAGCCATTTGCATTGATGCTGCTGACTTACACCTGCTTTATGAGTCGTAACTTTACGCTGGATGTACGACTTACGTAAACCGCGTATTAATGCGCCGGGCGCAAGTACGTTCGTGAATCAGCGTATCTCACTCATTTGCATATTCAAAACGTAAATCAATGGGAGCGCCCCTTGCGGCCAGCGTAAATATGCGCCCACGATACGACGGCGTAGGAAACTTACGTCGGTCAGATGAAGCCTATTTTCAGGCGTATCTTGCTTTCAGAGTCAGGCGCATAGATACGACGGCGCATATGTGCACTTACGCGGCGTATCTCGAGATACGTCGGCCTAAGTGCTACATGAATCCAGGCCTTAGTGTCTATTTTTAGCCAAAAGATATTCAATGAATTTAAGCTTTTAGCATGTGTGATAATATGTGCTGCCCCATTCCCCAAAAACTGGACTCCTATGAATAGCACAGGTTCAGCGGCTGAATAAGGGCCTATTTAAAACAAAGTATGTGTGGAGTTAGGCCTTTTAAATTGGCGAGGGCGATACAAATAGGTGCCAGGATCACCTCTTAAAGCGGAAGAAAACCCATTCATTTAACCATTTCCAATATAAGTTAAATTCTTGGCATGTGTCGGGAATGTAATCCTCCCATTGGTTGTGCTCTCAACCAAACTGTCAAACCTTCCAATGGCTGGTGTCAAAACTGATCACATGTGTAGCACTATGGGAGTTGTAGATTAAACAGAGGCCAAAAGGGCAGCTTCCTTGGCTGAAAACGGTAGGAAGGTTTATTTCCTCTTTTAATTCTTGGGGGGCCACTGCGCTACCACCCTCTGAAAAGCGTGCTACAACCAGAAACTAAGTGTTTGGCTCGTGGTTGTGGCTCAGGCCTCGTACACACGACCGAACATGTCCGCTGAAACTGGTCCGTCCGACCGGTCATTTTTCCGGCTGACCGGACTGGTTTCCAGCGGACAACTGTTTCTTAGCATGCTAAGAAACATGTCCGCTGGAAGCCTGTCCGCCGGACATGTCCGATGGTCAGTATGACTCATCGGACATGTCCGCTGGCCCGAGAACCCGCGCATTGCGTCTAAGTGATTTGATGCATGCGTGGAAGCATTGAACTTCCGGGTTCGCGCACGTCGCCGCGTCATCGTCGCTGTTACGTCGCCGCGTCGTAACCGCGTCGTCTGTCCGCGGGAAATTTGGTCTGATGGTGTGTACAGCCATCAGACCAAATGATCCCAGCGGACATGTCCGATGAAAACGGTCCGCGGACCGTTTTCATCGGACAGGTCCGCTCGTTTGTACGAGGCCTTAGTCCTATTGACCAGAGTAGATGTTGCCTGTCAAACTCAACATGCAGAGATGCTTTGCTTCTTGGCTGTCTGAATGCTGTGGGTCACGCCCTGCACTATCTAAATAAAACTTTAAATGCAAATGTAGTATAGCGTATTTGTAGTGAGGTTTTGTGGTTGCAAAAGAGGAGAAAGTGCTTTCATGCCCCTCCGTCATGGAGCTGGCAGGCTCTACCTCTCTTCCTTTGCAATACAGTTCTATATGCTGAGGGCTGTGGCTGTTACTCAGCATAGAGCACTGAAGTGTGAGTAGAAAATGCAGCATTTTTTGTATAGGTGTATAAAGAAAAAAAAATGGCAATGACAGTAGTTTGTCGCCATTCCACGAGTGTGAGCAAAGCATGACATGTTAGTAGGGCTGCAACTAACGATTATTTTCATAATCGATTAGTTGGCCGATTATTGTTTAGATTAATTGGATAATAGCATAAAAAAAAAAGAAAATTAGCATTTTTACATTTTTTTGAGCCAATTTGTTGTTGGGCAGATTACAAAACACAAATTGCCGCAAAAACAAAAAATGCTTTTCTGCAGCTTCTCCATTGAAGTATATTGAACCAAAAAAAAAAAAAAAAAATAGCACCATTTTGCATTAAAAAGGCCTTGCCTTTTCCAAATACGCAGCAGCTGAAAAAAAATCATGGATGTGAACGTGTCCCATAGCAAAACATGTAAATGAACTGTAGTATGTTTCTGCAAAAAGCACCAAAAAACAGAGGCGTGAAGTGAACCCAGGTCTGAGATGTTTAGTAACATAATGGGGTTAAAAAAACAAAAATAAGTACAAAAAGAGCAAATAATCGCTACTGTAAGGGGTTCATTTTTTTACTGTGGGACAGTAAAAAAAGTAATATTTACAGTAGCAATTTGCTTTTTTGTACTATGAAGGGCTAATTTTAGTTTTTTTAACCCCATTATGTTACTGGCCGATTAATCGATTATGAAAATTGTAATAGATTAATTTCATAATCGATTAGTTGTCGATTAATCGCTTAGTTGTTCCAGCCCTACATGTTAAGTATCTATTTACTCGGCATAACATTTTTCACATTATACAAAAAAAAATGGCTAACTTTACTGTTTATTGTTTTTTTAATTCATGAATGTGCATTTTTTCCCCAAAAATGTGTTTGAAAGACCGCTGCGCAAATACAGTGTGACATAAAATATTGCAATGATCGGCATTTTATTTTCTAGATCCTCAGCTAAAATATATATATATGGAATAAAATATATGGAATATATATTTATATATACAAATGGAAAACCTTTTAATAACTGCCAAGAGACAGTCTATATTGTGTGTCCCATGTGCACTGGATAACAAGTGTGTGTATATATATATATATATATATATATATATATATATATATATATATATATATATATATATATATATATATATATATATATATACATATATAAATGGTTTGGGGGGTGCTAAATAAGTTTCGAGCAAAATATACAGATTTTAACTTGTAAGCAACAAATGGCAGAAATAGGCTTAGGCATGAAAGGGTTCACCACCGTTGACTGAGCTATTACCAATAATAGGGGATCTGTCACTCAAAATATCCTATTATTTTCTGTACCTTATGGGGCTGATACTTTGGCACCAATTTGTACCAGACTTGACTAGTAATGGCACAAATTTTGTCTGCCTCTAAAAATCCAAATAACGCAATAGATTTGGTTTAGTAGCAGATATACTACAAAGGCTAATTTTTTCCCCCCCCCCCCCCCATAAGATAGATATTTGACAAAATGGCACCTAAGCAGTGTGTAGCTAGTAATGTGCTATAGGGCTTTGAGATGTTGCTGAAACACACATTTCTCATCGATTTCACATTTATTTAAATAACTCTAATTAGGACTCTTATGAATGCCTATCTTCAACCTCACATGTCTGATTAATTCATGAAGGAGCTCCCATATGCATATAACCTTTCTCTGTGGGATAGGCTTAGCATAGGCAATATATAAAATATTTAAAACTGATTATGAGCTTTATAGTGCCCCCACTTCTAAAAGTATGTATGGCTTAAGTATGTGTTATGATTTATTTTTTGGTTTTTGAGAATGCAGGAATAGGCTATAAAGCAAAAATTGAATAGCAAAAATATGAATTACCATATTTATGGTATTGTGATTTTTTTTTTATTATTATTATTATTATTATTATTATTATTATTATTATATGATATGGAGAAAAAGGTCCATTGCTTATAGCCACTAAATTCCAATTAAGAAAAATAACTACCTGGGGTTCTACAGGCAATGGAGACTTGTGGTGCTCTTGTATACCTAGTTTATAAATACCATATTTGTTTTCCTTTCTATTCTCATTGTACTGCATGGAGAAGTCCAAGGAACCTGGTTGCAGTGGGTAATGAAGACTGGCACAATAATAATAAACAGGCTGATTTATTAAGACCATTGTTTCTGAGGTGCAAAAGTTTATGGCGCAGTATTGTTTGTTGTTGGCCTTGACATGTTATATTTGTCATGATAATCCCAATACTAAAGTTAATGTTTTGGTTTGCTTAAAGTAGAACTATAAGGCCCCTTTCACACGGAGGTGCTTCTAAACTGCCAGTAAAACACTGAGCCCCTTTGAAGTGCTTTTCAGGCGCTTTTGAAGAGCTTTCCATTAATTTCAATGGAGAGGTGTTTTTTTCACCGGCCTGTCAACACACAGTGTGAAAGCATACATTGATTTTAATGGAAATACGTTTTCGGGAGCTTTTCATGCGCTTTTTTTAGTGTGAAAGTGCCCGAAAAGCACCTCAGTTTGAAAGGGGTCTAAGCAAAACTTTTTTTTTTCATTTTGAAAAAAAAAGCGAGGGCTATAACCCCTGCCAGATTTTTTTTCGCCATCTGTGTCCAATTGCGGAGATTTCCCTTCACTTCCTGTCTCATAGCCAAACAGGAAGTGAGAGGAAATCCCTGAAAATTAAGGTCACTTCTTGGGGACCCCAGGTCACCAGAACTATTGTCCTCATTGGAAGATTTCCCCTCTATTACTTTTCTGAGGACAACTCACAATTTGGGATTTTCTTTTACTTTCACTTTCAATGATAATGGTAAACAGGACAAATAAAGAGGGGAGATCTCCCTATCGGGGGCAAAGACAGCAATAAAAACTGACAAGAATTAGAATCCCCTCTCCACTCTGAAATCTCATAGTATGATGTCACATGCGGTTTGGTGCAGTGTGTTCTGAAAAGGAAATGCTTGCACTACTCTTACCACATTCTAGCGTGTTTTGCAGCTGGGCTGCAAAACTGGACCACATGGAAATGTACTTGTTTCGGTGCGAACCGGCCCTAATATTCAGTTTTTTTTTTCTGAAAGGGCAAAAGCTTCAGTGCTGACATTTGCATGTCCCTTATTGCATACCTCCCAACCGTCCCGGATTCCGCGGGAATTTCCCGCAATTAAAACCCAACCACTGACGTGTTTCGTACTGAAACGAGTGCTTAGTCACAGCTATGACTAAGCACTAGTTTCAGTGCGAAACGCGTCAGCAGTTGGGTTATATTTTACTTTGCTGTGACTTGTAGTGATGTCCTTCTTTCAATAAAGGCTACAATTTGTTCAGAGTGCGGCTGTCCAGAGACAATTTTTGTTCCTGCTAAACTCTGACACTACACAGGTGTGCCAGCCTTGCCTGTCAGAAGGGCCTGGGCATTCAACCTTTTAAAGTGGGTATGTGCAACTTTCTACTTTATGCCAACTACAAATCCAAAGGAGAAAGGAGATTCGCGGTCCAGGGTCCCAGACTATGGAACGCTTTACCAACCAGCATTCGGTTGGAGGAGAACCACTTGGCATTCAGGAGAAAGATCAAGACTCATCTCTTTTGATACCAAAGGAGACAGGAACAACAAGCGCCCAGAGGCGATTAAGTTCGCATGTGCCGCGCTATATAAGTTTTCATTCATTCATTCATTCATGCCTGCGGCAGCAAAGTCCTTTGAAAATGTATCTTTTAATTGCGGATAGGATAAGTACCTCCATTTTCCTAATATGATCCTTTAGTAATCCCTCATAAAGCAACGCTCAGAAAAAAAGGCAGTGCTAGAAGCCAATGTACTGTATGCACATGTGTTGACGGGGATCATAATGACAGTAGGCATGAGCAATTTGATGACTTCATTAGTGTGTTTCTGATTGATTGTCTGTTTTTGAACCAGTGTTTGAAGACGTGTCTCCTCCTCCAAGGAGTCACTGGGCCATGTGTGAAAAGGGCCCGTCTCACCCACAGAAACCAGATTTCACTTTTCCTTTTTTAAGTACAGATTGGGTATTAAGGGTTCATATACAAAGGGCTTAGGCCTCGTACACACGACCGAGTTTCTCTGCAAAAAGCAGCAAGAAATTTGCTGGGATTTTTTTTTGCCGAGGAAACTCTGTACACTTTTGCTGTGTACATTTTTCGACGAGGAAACTGTCGAGGATCTCGTCAAGCCAAAAAGAGAGCATGTCTTCTTTTTCCTCGATGGGAATGGAGAAACTTGCCTTGTCGAGTTCCTCGACAGCGTAACAAGGAACTCGACGAGGAAAACGATGTGTTTCGCCCGTCGAGTTCCTCGGTCGTGTGTACGAGGCTTCACACCAGCATGCCTGGCATACTTTCCCTGTGCTTTCCAGGCCACATCTGCTCCTGTAAACAGTTGTGCTTTGGTAAATGGGATGATTTTGTGCATCAGCATTTACCAATGCATGTGCATCTAACATATTTTTTGACCAACAAAACATTTGCATTTGGGAAATTGCATGCAAGGATAAATGCAGTTGCAAAGAAGCATCAGCGTTTACCAAAGCACAGCCGCGTACAGCCTATTACTTGTATGGCTGGCTGTACATGGCACAGGAAAGAGCTGGGAAATTATGTCAGGCATCTGAAATGGTTGTGTAAGCCCCGTCTGCATGAACCTTTAAGAGAGAATCTTGCTGGTAACCATGGACTGTAATAACATTGACTTTGTATCTGATCAATATCTGCTAATGGATATATAAAAAAAAAAAGATCAGTGCTGCATTTACAAGTGCCCAGAGACCCGGCCAAGGATATTACTTTGTTTTTACTGCCAGATGATTGACCTCAATAACTGCAAGGAATCGTTTGTATTCTAGGGCACATGTGTGTCCCGAAATACCCCTAGTAACGCCTAGGCCCACCTACATTATGTCATAACACATAACTTGCTATTAAAGCATTATCATACCACAGCCTGAATGCAAGCCGAGGAAGCCAGTGGCATTTTTTTTCCGCTACCAAAATAAAACGACAGCAGGACAGGAAGAGATTTGGTCGGAATGCGCTATATGTGGACTGTAACTCGCTGCTCAGAAATAACTACTTTTTTTTTCATATCTCCTTTTAGACTGGCAGGTATACAAGTGGCATCTGCCAGTCAGTGTAGATCAGTAAGCACATGGTGTTTTCCTTTGGCTGGCATTTTATGGAATGAAACTGCAACTGTTTACTCAGATGATACTTTGTATTGTTCTGATTGGAAAACTCCAGAATTTAATTTAATGAATTAAAAAAAAAAAATCGTCTACTTGGGAACCAGTTCTTCGCCAGGCTTCTGCTTTTTGGTGCTGCCATCTTCTATGGGAGCTGGCTATGACTTCCTGAAGTCTCCATTGCACAAGGCATGCCAAGATATTCTCGCTTGAGTAGGAATCAGGGTGGATATAAATCAATGATTTGAAAAATATTTTTTTCATTTCAATTGATTTTTTTGATTTTTAATCAAATTTATTTTAATAAAATGCTTTTGGAGTAAAAAATCTAAAGATAATTTTCTATTTAAAATACATTAATAATTTAGTTTATTCAGCATGAAATTGAGCTCAGCTTTGTAGCATGAGGCTCTACATTCTGCAATTTTAAACTTTTGGTAAACTTATTCAATGAATCCAAGCTCTGCAAGCTGAGATAAAATGCCCTGCATTGATGCATTCACAAAATTTCACAGTAACCATGAGATAAAACAAAATTCAGGAATATTCCTTTCGGTTTTGACCTATCGGTTAGGAATCCATCGGTTAAATTTAAAGCAAGTTGGCTTTTTTTTAACCGATGGTTAAATAACCTATGGGGCCCACACACGATCGGTTTTGACCGATGAAAGCGGTCCATCAGACCGTTGTCCTCTGTTTAACCTATTGTGTGTACGAGGCCTAATAAGCAGGCTAAATGGGCTACTGGCCCAAAAGGAAAGTCATTAGTCTAGTCATTTAATCTAGAAACAAGAAAAAACACAAACACCGAAGTGAGTGGTAGTCGGACTTTGAGGCAAGACGGAAGTATGTCTAAAATATATTATTTATTACAAAAATGGAAAAAATTATTACAGCACAGATGGAAATTCAATAAAAAAACATATACATTATTGATTAATTATGAACAAATCCTTTGAAGTCGCCTATGCGTTTCGCCGTTGGGCTTCCTCAGGACGAAACAAGAAGGATTTTTTGCAGTATACAAATATTGTTTTCACAATCTGAAACAATATGTATCAAGTTAGTACAGCATAGAAACATTTTTAATGGTTTTACTATTAAATTAAAAATGACATTAAAAATGTTTCTATGCTGTACTAACTTGATACATATTGTTTCAGATTGTGAAAACAATATTTGTATACTGCAAAAAATCCTTCTTGTCTCGTCCTGAGGAAGCCCAACGGCGAAACGCGTAGGCGACTTCAAAGGATTTGTACATAATTAATCAATGATTTATATAGTTTTTTATTGAATTTCCATCTGTGCTGTAATAATTTTTTCCATTTTTGTAATAAATAATATATTTTAGACATACTTCCGTCTTGCCTCAAAGTCCGACTACCACTCACTTCGGTGTTTGTGTTTTTTCTTGTTTCTACTATATACGGATGTGGCTCATGTGAGTGCTCTTCTCTAGTGTATCTTGTCCCCTCCCTCCTTCCTTATATTTTTCTTTTTTTTTCCCCCTCCCCGCTCCCCCCCTCTTTCCCTTATTTTCTTCTCTTTCTCTTTTTTCCCCCCTTTTGTGTTCCAGTTGTCCTTTCCTTCCCCATTCTTCCCCACCCCTATTTTTTGAGTCATTTAATCTAATTGTGCTCTTTTATTTTTTATTTCACTTAGGTTACTTGTACCAGTTTTATGGGTAACTGCCTTGTTTGATCAACATGACAGAGCCTGTTAGTGGGCATCCACTCACCTGCTGCCATAACGTCCCTCACTTTGTGTTACTGCTGCATCACCAGCCTTCCCATTAAAGTGAATGGGACTGTCGGTAAAAAAACAGCAGGTCAGAGGAGGAGGTCTGGTGTAGTTTGTTAGTCAACAATGTAAAGCTGTGCCAGATCTACAGCATATATGGCACTCTTACAAGTGCCATACAAGGCCTGGCGGGCTGGTTATTGTTCAAAAACCAACTGTTTTAGGTCTTGAACTTCTCATGTGTGAGATTGGTGCATGTGCTGTAGGAGATCTGGTGCTGCTTGTTTTAGAATGATAACAGACCACCCCAGGTCCATTAGGATGCGTGCAAAAGACCAAGCAGGATCTCCCTGGAAGGCACTGGTGATTTATAGAAGACAGCTGTGAGGCCCTGGCTACATCACCAGTTCCTATTGGAAACCAGGAAGTGTGGGGACAAATTGTAAATTTACAAAAAACTTTTCCTGCACAAGTGTATTAATGATGTTTCGGGATGTGAATGCGAGGCTACAGGCAACATGGAATGTTGTGTTTATGGGCAAAGGTCTGCTTTAATGTGTTTCCTGTCAAGAGATAAACCTTTAGGTCTGCTATTCTTGTGATAGCTCAGGTCTTCCTAGTTTAGCAATAGAATATGCTGACATTGAAAATCTGGTACCTAGAGTACAGCTTTAGGCCTCTTTTCCATGGGCCACCTCCATAGGGGATCCTTAGGCCTCGTACACACGACAGGACATGTCCGATGAAAACGGTCCACGGTCCCAAATTTCCCGCGGACAGCGAACGCGGTGACATGGCCGCGCCGTCGCCGCGACGATGACGTGGCGACGTGCGCGACCCTGGAAGGTCAATGCTTCCGTGCATGCGTCGAATCACTTCGACGCATGCAAGGGCTTTCGGCCGAGCGGACATGTCCAGTGAGTCGTACAGACGACCGAACATGTCCGACGGACAGGCTTCCAGCGGACATGTTTCTTAGCATGCTAAGAAACATTTGTCCGCTGGAAACCTGTCCGATCCGCCGGAAAATTGTCCGGTCGGCCGTACAGACGACCGAACATGTCTGCGGAAACTGGTCCGACGGACCAGTTTCAGCAGACAAGTTCGGTCGTGTGTACGAGGCCTTAGAACTTGTGTCTGGCTATTCGATCCAATGAACCTGAACTGAACCAGGTGTAAACAGACAGACATCCATGTATATCCAGCCACCCATACAGACACATGCAGTCGGCCCATTCATGACAAAGTAACAGGGTCTGTCTAAAGGGACCTCCTTCCTAATGCCGCGTACACACGATCGGAATTTCCGATGAAAAAGTCAGATGGACTTTTTTCATCGGAAATTCTGATCGTGTGTGGGCCCCATTGGACTTTTTTTCCGTCTGTGTTTAGAAATAGAACATGTTTTATTTTTTTCCGATGGGAAAAAAAAAACTATAGGAAATTCCTATCGTCTGTGTGCAACTCCGAAGGAGTAAAAATCCCACGCATGCTCAGAATCAAGTCGACGCATGCTCGGAAGCATTGAAATTCATTTTCTCGGCTTGTAGTAGCGTTTTATGTCACCGCATTTTGGGCAGTCAGAATTTAGTGTGAAGCCTCGTACACAGAACCGAGGAACTCGACGGGCGGAACACATCGTTTTCCTCGTCGAGTTCCTTGTTGGGCTGTCGAGGAACTCGACAAGGCAAGTTTCTCCATTCCCGTCGAGGAAATAGAGAACTTGCTCTCTTTTTGGCTCGTCGAGTTTCTCAACAGTTTCCTCGACGAAAATGTACACACGACCGGTTTTCTCGGCAAAAAAATATCTCCCAGCAAGTTTCTTGCTGGTTTTTGCCGAGAAACTCGGCCATGTGTACGAGGCCTGACAGTGTGTATGCAAGACTGATGGAAGTCAGCTTCATCGGAATTCCGACGGAAAATTCCATCGGATTTTATACCATCGAAAATTCCGATCGTGTGTACGCGGCTTAACCCACTAATACCTATGTTGCCTGGTCTCCCCAGCCTTTACTTCTGCTTCTTTAGCTGGTAAAATACCTTTATATGGGAGTATGGGTATGGGAGAGCATGCACCTTCCTCCCATGTGACAGTGCAGGTGTAGCAGCCAATCGGCCCAGGGACTGATGGAGGGAGTGACATTACCACCCACCACAGCATCCGACACCAGTCAACACTGGGGATTTTGGTGCCGGCTGGAGTGGTGGGGGAGCACTAGGAAGGTGAGTATTAGTTGGGTGGGGGCCCTTTACGAAGACGCTGTAAACTTTTCCCCTAAAGCCTCGTACACACGATCAGTCCATCCGATGAGAACGGTCTGATGGACCGTTTTCATTGGTTAACCGATGAAGCTGACTGATGGTCCGTCGCGAGTACACACCATCGGTTAAAAAAACGATCGTGTCAGAACGCGGTGACGTAAAACACAACGATGTGCTGAAAAAGTTCAATGCTTCCAAGCATGCGTTGACTTGATTCTGAGCATACGTGGATTTAAAGCAGGTTGGCTTTTTTTTAACCGATGGTTAAATGACCTATGGGGCCCACACACGATTGGTTTTGACCGATGAAAACGGTCCATCAGACCGTTGTCCTCTGTTTAACCTATCGTGTGTACGAGGCCTAATAAGCAGGCTAAATGGGCTACTGGCCAAAAAGGAGTCATTAGTCTAGTCATTTAATCTAATTGTGCTCTTTTATTTTTTATTTCACTTAGGTTACTTGTACCAGTTTTACGGGTAACTGCCTTGTTTGATCAACATTTTATATGCTAGAGTCATAAAAAAACGGTAAATTGGGTAATAGCAGGAAATGGATAGAAAAAAAAAACAAAAAACACTGGAATGAGTTCCATTTGATTAGATAGACGTGAAAATAATGTGAATTTTTTTTCTACTGGTCTACATGAGTTATTGTGAGTTCAATCATGTTTTGTCTGCCCAGCTTCATAAATCAGTTGAAGGCGACTTTGTTCTGGGCTTCTGAAAATGTAATTGTGTTTCCTGGCAGATGTTAAAACGAACGCCAAATCATTCTACATAGGATCACCTTTAATTCTTCTCCCACCCCCCCCCTTTTTTTTTATTTGGCTGCTCTCCATTTTGCCATTTTGTTGGTAATGATCAAGTTGCATTTTCAGATACATTATGGAACATGACGGCACTAATTGTCGTATACTTTATCCCTTCTCCAAACATTGTCAGTACATCAGGCCATAAAAAATTTAAGTGAAACTATTTGGTTGCTTGCCACAAAACCGTTCTAAATTATCTGCTGGCAATTCCTCCTCCCGCACTTGCCTAAAAGAATGAGATATTTAGAATATGGAAACAATAAACGTACAATCAAAGTCTTTTGTGTTGAGCTAGTTCAAAGGCCATGTGCTGTATGAAGTCTAAGGGGATTTGTCATAAAGGAAAACACCTGTTGGAGAAGGTGCTGATGGAAGCAGCCTTTTCCTGCTTACATGCTACATACAGCAGGGGTCAAGTGCTGGGGAAAAACGTGTGGGAACTCCCACCCAAGATCCACTCCCCCACCAAAAAAAAAAAAGGATACGCTCATATGCATGATTACTAAACCGCATGTTTTTTTTTACGATCCACTGTACCTTAGTAATCCTTTGTTAATGGCCGCTTCCTGTATATGGATTCATCGGGTAGTGTGCGGCCATTCCGTCATTTCCTCAATGCCGCAATGTCTCCTGGGACTCGTGTTGAAAGTGTAGAAGCAAGTTCTTTCTAAATCCCGTGATAACTCGTGGCAGACCTCCGCAATGTCTCATGGGAACAATGACAAAAGCTCCCAGGAGACATTGCGGCATCGAGGAAGTGACAAAATACTCGCATGTATCCATATACTGGAAGCGGCCAGTAACATAAAGGATTACTAAGGTTCGCCTGCCCCTGACAGTGACTCGAGCTGGGAATCGCCGCTTGGTGAAGGTTTGGCTCGGGCGGCTCGGCTGCTCTAGTCCTGCAAAGGGAACTAAGTTCCTGCTGTGAAAAAAGTGCAGGAACTCCGTTCCCACGTGTTCCCGCAGGACTTGAGCCCTGACATACAGGCATACCCCACTTTGAAATACACAATGGGGTTTATTTACTAAAGCTGGAAAGTGCAAAATCAGGCTCACTTCTACATAGAAATCAATGAGCTTCTAACCCCAGCTTGTTCAATTAAGCGTTGGTAATAAAACCTGGAAGCTCATTGGTTTCTATGCAGACGAGAGCCTGATATTGCACTTTCCAGCTTTAGTAAATAAACCCCATTGTGTATTTCAAAGTGGGGTATGCCTGTACTAGGACATTCTTAGGCAGTGATGCTAAACTACTAGTGCGTCATGTCCACCTATGATTAGATCATTTGATTGGTTCGTTTTGTTGTAGGTCTTTAGAGCTGATAATTTGGTATAAATGTGTTGGGCATACGCAGAATGACACTTATGACATTTTATAAATGACTAAAGGCCAAGGAGCATGTGCCACGCATGCATGACAGACTCATTTAGGACAACATGTGAACATTAAAGCGGAGTTCCGCCTCAAAAAATATATTAAACGTCAGCAGCTACAAACACAGCAGCTGCTGACTTTTAATATATGGACACTTATCTGTTCTGGGCGCCCGCGATGTTGGCACCCAAAGCCGATCTCTCCCTCGGCTCTCGGGTGCTGCCTCCGTAATCTTCGCCAAGGGAATCAGGAAGCAAAGCCTTGTGGCATGAGTCACACTGCGCGATCCCACTGGTCCCTGATGTCTTCTGGGACCTGTGTGTCTCCCAGAAGACAGCGGGGGGAGGGGTAGGTGATCTATGCCCGGACGTGGGAGAAAATACCTGTATTATTGAAAGGTGCCCAATGTGACACCAGGGGGGGGGGGGGGATCCCAAAAAGCGGAACTTCCAATTATTGGGTGGAACTCCGCTTTAAGGGCCCGTCTAGTTCACACCATGCAGTCAGTTTCCGGTCAGTTTCTGCACCGGAAACTGACTGCATGGTGTGAACTAGAGCCAACTAGAGCCATTGGAATACATGGAAAACACTGTGCATGCATTTTAAGTGAAGAAAAAATGTGCACGGAACTGAACGGAACTGCGTCTGGTGTGAACTGGCCCGAAGGCCTTGTTTGTTTGGGTTGTCCCCAGAACAGCAGTAGAGGTGAAATCTTCCAATGGGGACTCTAGTTCTGGTGACCTTGGTGACAACCAAGGGTTTGAATCAGGAAAGCTGGCAACTAGGATGCTCTTGAATAAAAGTACTTTATTTGTTACATGGATACAAGTGTACAGGCTATGTGCTGACACGTTTCGGCTGTGAAGCCTTCATCAAAGCATTAACATTTTGTTTCTCTGGTGACAACCAGGGATTCCCTCACTTTGGAGGGATTTCATTTCACTTCCTGTTTAGGCTATGGGGCAATAAGTGAAGGGAAATCTCCCCAATGGGGCACAGATAGCCTGACAGGGGTTATAACCCTCCCTTACAATATCTAAAATGAAAAATAAATAATAATTGGCTTTTAGCTCAACTTTAAGGGTTAATGCATATTGGTTTTGCAGCATTCTTGAGCATTTTTAATGGATCAATGTGGGTATCAATGAGTGCTTACAAGTGCACACGCATCAATTCTTGTTGATGGAAATCTTGGTTGCGTCTGTGCAGATAATGAAAGTTCTTAAAATGCTGATAAAAAGCACAGCATGCACCTTGTAGGCATTGGAGAAGCACTTATTCATAGTTAATGCTACAATTCCCAACCCCCTATAGGGTTCTTTATTATCCCAGATATCCCAGTAATGTTTAAAATTGTTGAACAAATGTGGTGTGAACTCTATGGGGGAGATTTACTTAAAGCGAAGGTTCCGCCGATTTTTTTTTTTTTTAAAAGCACAGCAGCTACAAATACAGCAGCTGCTGACTTTTAAAAAATGGACACTTACCTGTCCAGCGTGCTCGCGATGATAGAATCGCTCGGTCCTCGGCCGCTTCCGCCGCCATCCTCGGTGAGGGAATCAGGAAGTGAAGCCTTGCGGCTTCACTGCCCGATTCCCTACTGCGCATGCGCAATGAACGCGGCGCGCCCTCACTGGTCCCCGCTCTCTCCTGGGAACAGTGTTTCCCAGAAGACAGCGTGGGGGGGACATAACAAGGCTTGATGCCCCGTGGGAGTCAGAACCCGGAAGTGGTGCAAATACCTGTCTCAGACAGGTATCTGCACCCCCTCCCCCCTGAAAGGTGCCAAATGTGACACCGGAGGGGGGGAGGGATCCAAAAAGCGGAGGTTCACTTCTGCTTTAAGCAGGAGCACTCAGAATCTGGTGCTGCTGTACGGGTAACCAATCAGCTTTTAACTTCAGCTTGTTCAGTTAGAGCCCTTTCACACTGTGCCTCCCATAGTGTCGGTGGTAAACCTCCGCTATTTTTACCGCTGACGCTATGTGCGGATTTGTGGCACATTTCGGCCGCTAGCGGGGCGCTGTTACCCTCGGGCTTTCACACTGGAGTGAATGGGGACAGATTTTTAAGGGCATTTGCAGGCACTATTTTTAACGCTATAGCGCATGCAATACGCTCCGGTCTTAAGCTTTGACAATAAAACCCAGAAGCTGATTATTGGTTATGAATGAAGAGCTGCACCATCTGCATTCTCCCATTTGAATAAATCCCCTCCTATGTTGGAGGCATATACAAGAATTGACAAGTTCGTACAAATTGTTTTCAACATCTGTATTGGCCATAAGACTTTCTTTAAGGAGTTTTGGCTTTTTTTTTTGGATACAATACACTTTTATCAGTGTTTGCCAAAAGAACACATGCGGTCAAATCTAGTGTTGCCAAAAATTGTGTGCCAAAACTTCTACTGCAGAAATTCTGCTCTTTTAACCACCACAACTGTTTCTGGAGACTTTTTAGGATCTCCCTCTTATGTACGGGATTGGTCTACTCATACCATTGTTTGCTTTCTTTTAAATACATTTTGTGTAAGATTTTCTCTTAAATTGCTTAGACAATGCTTCAAACTATAATTTTTTTAGCACATTTCGTTGTGGTATTATATAGCTGCTGGCCTATCTACAGTATGGCTACTAAAATAAATCTTTTTTTTTTTTGTTACCATTGGGAAAAACTTATGAGCAACCCATACCAACCAATAGGATTTCAGCTTATGGGGGCTAGGTTGGCATTAGGTATTTGGTGGTTGGTTATATTGGGATTACAGTGCATTTTATATCTGTCTTAGACCTCGTACACACGACCAAGTTTCTCAGCAAAAACCAGCAAGAAACTTGCTGGGATTTTTTTTTTGCCGACGAAACCGGTCGTGTGTACATTTTTCGACAATGAAACTGTCGAGGATCCCGTCGAGCCAAAAAGAGAACATGTCTTCTTTTTTCTCGACGGGAATGGAGAAACTTGCCTTGTCAAGTTCCTCGACAGCCTAACAAGGAACTCGACGAGGAAAACGATGTGTTTCGCCCGTCGAGTTCCTCAGTCGTGTGTACGAGGCTCAAGGGCTAGTTCATACGGCACTGAGTGCTCAAACGCTCTGCTTTTACATCTGGGCTGCTGTGGTTCAGGGGGCAGTAGGCCCTGTACGTGACCAAGGAGCTGTTATCCATTCTGCGGCATCTGAAGATCACCACAAGTAACTATTTCCACATTTTCTGCCGCATATGTAGAGAACTTGAGGTTTCCTGCAAAATAGCTGTGGTTTCTGCATTTGGTGGGTGCCCGGCCTGAGGTATTTTTGTATTTTGTAGCACCTTTTTGCCCAGTGCAATGCCCTAGATAGGAGCATCATGGAAAACATGACTTTTGGTTAAATTTCTACTTTCTACCACAAGACAATAAAGCCTGTTCCACAGATAAATGTGGTTCAGGTATCAAGCAGTTTCTAAAATGTTGCCTGTTTATGCTGCGATTGTACTGAAGTTCCACATATTCACATTTATAATACAGCTTATATCTTATAATGCAGTAAATTGGGGATGCTTCTATCATAAAATTGATTGATCTTTCACTATTTAAATATTCTGACTTCTTAATGTGAAAAATAAACTTTTGCTGGACTTAACCCTTTTTTACATGGGCAAATAGGGGCATACACTGGATTCCATAAATCAGCAGATTCTTGCGGCTAGGATGACAGGTGTATGTGAACAGCGGCAGCCATTCAGCCTTTACTGAAGGGGACTGTTGCTTTTCCCAATAATCTGCACATGCATTTATTACAGAATGGATGTTCGAGGCTGAATGAATCGTTCTGCATCCCATAGGTAACTGCATGTGCGTTTACCCGCGGACAGTCATCACCGTCATCCATTCACTTGGACAGAGGAGCTGCAGATAACCATAAATACCTGTAATACTGGCTGCAAGAATCTATTTATTCTTGCCACCTGAAGTCACAAACTGGTCCTAATCACACGTGAGAACAGGGCCTAATTTTGGACTTGTTGTGCAGTCATCAGTTACATACAATTTTCATTTAGGGACACAGGGGTTGATTTACTAAAACTGGAGTGTGAAAAATCTGGTGCAGCTCTGCATAGAAACCAATCAGCTTCCAGGTTTTATTGTCAAAACTTAAAGCGGTAGTAACCCGCAATGAAAATCTTCTCCCTGCAAGTTAACCTCATAATGTGCTAGTATGCAACGCATACTAGCACATTATTAAGGACTTACTGGAAAATGATGCCCTCCAGCGGTACACTGTCACTGCTGACAGGACTTCCATTTTCACCCGGTTTTCCTTCCGGGTTCGCAAGCTGTGGCCATCTGATTGACCGAGCCATGATGTTGTCACTCCCGAGAATGCGCTGGAGTCATGGCCGCGACATGGCTCTCTCAATTACGCAGTTTGCATGCACCAGTGACATCACTGGCTCTGCTTAGGTAAATATCTCCTAAACTGTACATTTTTAGGAGATATTTACTATATTTACAGGGAAGCCTAAAATAATAACCACTTTACTTGAACAAGATGAAGTTAAGACCCCTTTCACACTGAACGCGCTGGCTGTTAGCGCTAAAGCGCCGCTCGTACTGTTTAAGCGGCACCTTTGCGCTGCTATTTAGCCACTAGCGGGAGGCTTTTAACCACAAAAAAGGTTTAAAAAATCCCCTTTTGCGACACTCTCATTCCAATGGGCAGGGCGATTTGGGAGCGCTAAATACAGAACTCCCAAAAATCGCCTCAAAAATGCTGCTTGCATGACTTTTCATAATGTCCCGCAAGCGCACCGCCCGAGCGTGAAAAGCCACACTGGAATGAATGGGAGGTGGTTTTCAGGAGCTTTGCAGAGGCTATTTTCAGCGCTAAAATCGCCTTAAAACCACCCCAGTGTAAAAGGGGCCTAAAAGCTGATTGGCTGCCATGCACAGCTGCACAAGATTTTTGCACTCTCTAGTTTTTGTAGACCAACCACCCAGTGTTTTATTGGATTTGGGCTTGGTTCACACTGGTGCGATCTGACTTTGATTTGATATTCAGTGCAATTATGTAGCGCAACTTGGATGGACCTTTTATAAGATCTGCATGTTCTATGTAGCTACAATTGCACTGGATTCTCACCGCTGTAGTACAGGACCCTTTTTCAAAATTGCACTGTGCTGAGTGGCATTGATGTGAACGGGCACCATTGAAAGCAATGAGATTGTCCTTGTCATGCGATTTTTATGGGACTTAAGTTGCATCTGAAATTGCACTTGTGTGATCGGAGCCTTAGACTAAGTTATGTTGACCTTGTTTTATATTTGTCTTCAGCAGGGAATGATGAATTTTCTGGAGGAAACGTAAAAACCCAGACACACAACTTTTATCACAACAGACATGTACAGGAGAAGAGGTCTGCGCCTATTCGCAGGAAGAGAAGCATTGGTAAGTGAGGACGGTTAAATACCCGATGGGAGTTTTTATTCTTCTCCTCCTTTTTAATCAAGAGATTTAAATGTTATCGGCTTTGAGATACTCTGTCTAAACAATCACAAAAAGATGTCTCTGCAAATCAAAATACAAATCTGCACATGAACGCATACGGCAATAAACAAGTACTGCTTGAAAGAGTGGTCAAGTATTTCAGCCTGCCACTAATTTTGACAGGCTGCTGGCAGTAGGATGCACACTACACCTATGCCTATCTGGCACCCAATTAACCCCCCCCCCCCCATTTTTCTTTAAAGTGGGTGTAAACCTCAAAAAAATGTATTTATTTTTTTGATGTCACAATATAGAGTATAAGATTTCCTATCATCTGTGCCCAGTCTTGCCACACAGAGTTAATCCAGCTCTGAGCAATCCTCTTTTATTGTTCAGTGAAAATGAACAGACTTCCAGATAAAACCTGTCTAAATAAAAAGTCTGTTCCTCTCTCCTTGCTTTCAGTGACAGGTTATCTACATATCTAGCTTGGACATGTTTATCATATGTTTTGTTATGTTTATCATAATATGAGGTGATTCACAGTTCATTGTATATTACCAGGATGTGTTATGTGGGTGAGGGGTGGATTTCTCACTTTTTATACTGTGGATCACCTCATATTATGATAAACATAACATAACATATGATACACATGTCCAAGGTAAATATGTAAATAACCTGTCACTCAAAGCAAGGAGAGAGGAAAGGACTTTTTATTTAGACATGGTTTTATCTGGAAGTCTGTTAATTTTCACTGAACAATAAAAGAGGATTGCTCAGTGCTGGATCAACTCTGTGTGGCAAGAATGGGCACAGATCATAGGAAATCGTATACTCTACATTGGGACATCAAGAAAAAAAAAAAAAAACCTCTGTAAGACCCAAATCACCCATGTGCCTGAGCCCTATTGAGCCTGAGTTTGCATAAGGGGCATGTGGGAATACTGTGTTGCAGCTATATCACATGATTGCTATAGGGTCCAGCAGTCAGAACTGTCTGGCTAAATGGCAGTTTATTCCAGGAGAATTTTGGTAAATAATTGGGTAGAGCATAGATGTCTATACACAGGCCCCCTCATGCAGTGCCGTGGCTTCTCCTCCACTCCCTCCAGCTGTGATGGAGGGGGATCAGTTCTAGTATCCATATGTGTTTTTTTTCTACTCTTTAGCGCCACCCTTTGGGCACTTTCTGCTAATGTTGTCTTAATGTTTAACATTGGTTCTGAGCATGCGTGTTTGCACTTTGGATTTTAGTTGGACGGATTTGACGGATTGTGTGTATAACAGATTGATTGTCAGACAGTTGGTGAGCATGAACAGCCAACATTTGTTGTCGTTAATTCAGCCAACAATTGTCTGATGGAGCATACACACGGTCGGATTATCCGACATAACACATCCATCAGACAATTATGGCCATAAAATTGGATCGTGTGTACGGGCCTTAAGATGAGACGAAAGGTGCAGCATCTGACTATTTATTTAAAAAATGTAAACTTGAATATTAGTAATAGAGCTGTTTAGCTTCCTTGAGCTTCAAGTTTTGGGGAAAGGAAAGTGCATGAAACGGCCAATGGAGCAAATTATGGTGAAGGTACTATGTTTACATGTTTGAGGAGTGAAAAAGTTTGTTTTCAAGTTTAAGCAAGGGTTAAAGGGATTGTAAACGATCACCTTGTAATGAAACCCATTCAGTTTAAAATAGAAATGAAAGGCAAAACATGTTTGTATAGATATAAAAAAAACATTATAAATACCTTTTTTATAAGTGATCACATTCCCTCTGTTTTCAGCTGCATAAGAGCTGGGGGGAGGAGAAGAAGCAGTACACTGAGCTTCCCATTGAATGGCTGTGCAGTAGGGGTGTGTCAGGACAAGTCTGATCATTGGAGGAGAGTAGGTTGTGTTCCCAGCACAGCTAGAGAACTGACCACGGTGTGCTCTCCTGCCTAATGTGGTCAGAGGGATTAGCAGGAACACCAGAGCTTTCACACAAAGGCAGCAATACGAAGAGAACAGGATACTTTTTCATACAAGTACATGGTACAGAAGGCTCATATCAGGAAAATGAAGTGTTGGGGTAACGCTTTAAGTTAAGCATTAGTGTTTTGAGCGAGAAGCAGTTTAAAGGACACATTTTTATAAAAATGCTTAATTGTGAATGTAAAGATGGCATTCAGTACATCAACTTTTTTTTTCACATTATATTTTTTATTCTTTTTTTACATTTTTTTCATCTGTGTCCAAAAGAACAAAGTGTCCGGGATTAGACAATAGTTCAGTAGTTCATAAGGAGTTAGTCATATTTTTTTGCTTTTATTTAAACCATGTGGATAAAAGGGGACCTTTCATAAGTACCCTTGACAGTGTGGCTGATTTACTAAAGGCAAATCGGCTGTTTAGCAAAGTGAATTTTTACATTGCAAGGGAATTTTTTCCTACCTTAGTGATGGAAGTGAAGCTCAGCTGACTTTCATCAACCAATCATGTGCAAACAAAAGTGAATCTTGACCACACTCACTAACCTAAGTAAAAATTCCCTTGCAAAGGGAACATGCACTACTTATATAGTAAATACATGTTGTGTTTGTTTGAGCTCCTTTCTCTTTAAGGCTCCATATACACGGGACGTTTTTACAACTGCTCCTAAATGATTAAACTTGACAGATAGTAACCCACGTTTAAAACGTCCGTTTTGCCGCGTTTAAATGCTGCGTTTAGCAGCACTTTGCCACGATTGTGTTTAGAAGCTTTTCTAAAAAAAATGAATGGGCAAAAATGAAAAACGCCTATAAACGCAAACGCGGCTAAACGCCGGTACTGCGTTTAGCCGCGTTTGGTGTCTGAAACGTGGAAATCTTCGGCGGCCAGGGACAGTTGAAAAAGGCATCCAACTGCCTCTGAATGTCCGTTTAACAGCAGCAGTGTACATTGGGCCTCAGGCCTCGTACACACGACAGAGAAACTCGACGAGCGAAACACATGGTTTTCCTCGTCGAGTTCCTTGTCAGGATGTCGAGGAACTCGACAAGGCAAGTTTCTCCATTCCCGTCGAGGAAATAGAGAACTTGCTCTCTTTTTGGCTCGTCGAGTTTCTCAACAGTTTCCTCGACGAAAATGTACACACGACCGGTTTCCTCGGCAAAAAAATATCTCCCAGCAAGTTTCTTGCTGGTTTTTGCCGAGAAACTCGGTCCTGTGTACGAGGCTTCACTGGACAAAAAATTAATAAATAAATTGTACTAACTCCCACAAATATGAAGTGTATAGAATCTTATTTTTGCAATATTGGTCCATGAAGTGTTAGGGTCCATTAACTGTTAGTAATAGGTTATACGTCATGGATGTTTATTTTTAGCTAGTTTGTGGCTCAGGGTGCAGTGGGTTTTCTGTGCATAGCTTTCAGTACTGAAGACAAGTTAAAAATAAACTGTGTCCCTGAAAACGTACATACTGCCTTTTCATAATGTCAAGATCAGTAATAGAAATGCTTTAAGAACCAAAGTTTGTGGGGTTGATTTGCTGAAGGCAAATAGACTGCGCAGCCCTCTGCAAGTGCAGTTGCTCCTAATCTTAGTAAATAGGGTAAAGCTTCACTTGGCAAAGAATACCCAATCAAGTGCAAGGAGAATAAAAAAACTGCATTTTTACTTGCTCATGATTGGATGATGGAAAGTCAGCAGAACTTCTGCTCATTTACTCAGCTCTGGAGCAACTGTACTTCCAGAGTGCAACTGCACTGCAAAGTGCACAATCTATTTGTCTTCAGTAAATCAACCCCAACGAGTCAGTGAAGTCCCATTGCTACATTCAGATATATGAATCTACGCACAAGCTGATGTAAAAAAAAAAAAAAATCCCAATTTCAACATCTTTGGTGCAGTTGCCACCTAATGACATTAACCACTTGCTCACCGCCCTATAGACGATATACGTCTACAAGGCGGTCGCTTAACACTGGGTGGACGTCCATGGATGTCTTTCCAGAATCGCGCTCCCGCGCGCCCCATGGGGCGCGCACACGGGAATGTCCATGACCGCCGGGTCCTCCGGCCCCGTGCATCACGGATCACGGTAAATCGCCGCTGATAGCGGCGGTTTACCACATGATCGCTCCGTTCAATGACGGAGCGATCACTTGTAAACAAACCGGCGTCATGTGATGACGCCGGTTCCTCCCTCCCCTCTCTGTACCGAACGGTACAGTGTGAGAGGAGAGGGGAGAGAGCGGATGCAGCACGAGTGCTGTGGGCTAGATCTGTGACAAATGCAGTCACAGATCCAGCCATCCATCCCTGCTCAGCCATCCCTGCCCCAAACAAATACTACTCTACTGTGCAATACTCTGCAATACCCCACAATACTCTGCAATACCCCACAATACTCTGCAATACCCCACACTACTCTGCAATACCCCACAATACTCTGCAATACCCCACAATACCCTGCAATACCCTGCAACGTCACCTATGGGGATTTTTAAGTAGCGAAGTTTGGCGCCATTCCACAAGCGTGTGCAATTTTGAAGGGTGACATGTTGGGTATTTATTTACTCGGCTTAACTTCATCTTTCACATTATGCAAAAGAATGAAGAAAAAATACGAAATTTTATAACAGAAACAAAGAAAAATTCATTTTTTTTTACAGAATTTTTTGTCTTTTTTCTCTTATAGCGCAAAAAATAAAAAACCCAACGGTGATTAAATACCACCAAAAGAAAGCTCTATTTGTGTTAAAAACAGGACGAAAATTTAATTTGGGTACAATGTTGTATGACTAAGTAATTGTCATTCAAATTGTGAGATCACCGAAAGCTGAAAATTGGTCTGGTTATTAAGTGGGTTTACGTGCCTGGTGGTCAAGTGGTTAAGACCCCTTTCACACTGAGATGCTTTGCAGGCACTATAACGCTAAAAATAGCGCCTGCAAAGCGCCCTGAAAGAGCCGCTCCCCACACTCCTCACACTGGAGCAGTGCGCTGGCAGGATGCTAAAAAAAGTCCTGCTAGCAGCATCTTTGGAGCAATGAAGGAGCGGTGTGTATACCGCCACTCCACCGCTCCTGCCCATTAAAATGAATGGGCAGCGTGGTCGTACCGCCGGCAAAGCACCGCTGCAGTAGCACTTTGCGGGTGGTTTTAACCCTTTTTCGGCTGCTATCAGAGGTTAAAAAGCGCCCCGCTAGTAGCCGAATACCCCCGCAAAAAACGACGTTAAAGAGCCGCTTAAAATAGCGGCGCTTTAATGCCAACGCCTCTGTGTGAAAGTGGCCTAAAGGATAAAGGGTCAATGCGCCCTCATAATAAAACTTGTATAGGGCATTATATTTGCCTAAGCAAATGATAAATCAGTTGACAACATTTTTTCAGCACTCAAAACTGCCACTTGTATCTGGCAGGAAGGAGGTCCTGAGTCTCCTATATGGATCTTTGGTGAGACCTCATTTAGAATACTGTGTCCAGTTCTGAAGACCTCTTTTACACAAAGATATGGATAAGCTAGAACAAGTCTGGTAACAAAAATTGTAAAAAGGTCTGGGAGATTAAACATCAAGAGCGACTTCAGGAACTTAATACGGTCTGGAGGAAAGACAGGAAAGGGGAGACATGATTGAAACCTTTAAATACATCAAGGGGGTGAATAAGGTTCAGGAAGGCAGTCTTTTCAATATGAAACCAAAATAAAAAACACAGGGACATGACCTCAAACTAACTAAAGGGAAGTTCAAAAAGAATCGTAGAAAGCATTATTTTTCTGAAAAAGTAGTTGATTGGAATAAACTACCAACAGAGGTAGTGAGACAGTCAACAGTAAATGGCTTAAAACATGCTTGGGATAAACATAGATCTAAAGTCAGACAATGTGGTTAATGAAAAAGAACCCCCCCCACAAAAAAAAAAATACCCAAAAAATAAATATATAAAATGGGCAGATTTGATGGACTATTCAGTCTTTTTCTGCCGTCACTTTTCTGTCTTTCTATCTCTTGCAATGTATTGTTTTAAAAGTTGTGGCCAATGTACTTGCACTGTCCTAAAAATAAACTTGAATGGATGTGTTTAAAACAAATGTTGTTACATTTATGGCCCATCTTATTGGGTTATTAGGTCATCACATGAAATTGTGGGATATGTAGTTCGAGAACTACAGTGACGGTTGATTAAACTACAATGTTCCACAATTATTTTGTGTACACGCTCATAAACCCGTAGAAACCCAGAAATGTGGTTTTAGGGGCACATCTTTTGAAAAGACTGAAAAAGCTGTATAACGGAACCCAGGGAAAAACTCATTTTTTAGATAAATGAGTTTGCACATTATTATTGGCATCTATTGTAAGTGTAACTGCTGCGGAGATTCATTCTGAAGGTGAGCTAACCTTTAAAGCTAACCGGTCTCATACACTGTTGTCAAGATAAACATGTATCCATATTTGAAACGTAATACAAATAATAGGTTCCTGCTCAGGAAGCTTCAGTTTATCTCTGCAGGCTATAAATCATTTTTTGTGCTAACTACACCTCATTTTTCAGCGCTCGAGCACTTCTCACAGAGGACATAGATTGTACTTTCACACTCATTCAGAATATATTTAGTAAGACGTTGGTGACAAATTGTATGACTGGGATAGCTGGCAGGTGTTCTGATGACTCACGATCTTGACTGGTGCATGAAGTGTGTGCGGGGGTTAAAGCTCTAAGTAAATGCGGTCTGTTGTTTTTATTAATATTCTGCCTTGTGGAATTCATTTGTAAAGGTGTCTGTGGGAAAAAAAAAAACAGTGTTGACCCTTGGTTTCCAGTTGTGATATTTTCATCAATGAAGCACATTGGTTTTCACGCAGTGTTACATTGCACACTCATGGATTCAAAAAATTCCAAACTAAATGGTATAATGGCAAAACACACATTATTGTCAAAATTATTGGGACACATGCCTTTACACGCACATGAACTTTAATGCCATTCCAGTCTTAAGTCCCATACACACGGTCACACTTTTTGCCAACCAACTTCAAAATCTGCAAGTTTTCTTAATTGACCGACCGTGTGTACGCTCCATCGGACCAACTATTTCAGGTTTCATCCGACAAAAAGTTGGGTCTGCAAATGGACCAACTTTTCGGCAACAAAAGTCTGATGGTGCCTTGTCTGACCGTGTGTACAGCAAGCCAACCAACTTTTGTACAAAGTGCAAATACGCATGCTCAGACCCAATGTTAAAATCAACCAACAATAGCAGAAGTTAACCAAAGGGTGTCGGTAAAGAACATTATAAATTCTGAGATGTTGTGTTTTATCCATTTTCATAAATTAGCCCAGGGTTCTAAACGATTGCTCTCTAAATGTATATTTGCTGTTTATGAAGGGATTATTTATTTGTGGTCTTTTCTTTTCATAGAGGAAGCTGTCGCTGCGGCGTGCAAAACAAGGACTGTTATATACGAGATACCTCGTAGCCAAATAGACCCAACATCTGCAAACTTTCTGATATGGCCGCCCTGTGTGGAGGTGAAACGTTGCACAGGCTGCTGCAATACTAGCAGTGTTAAATGCCAGCCATCAAGGATACACCACCGGACAGTCAAGGTAAACCTCAAGGCCATGGCCTTAAAGTTAATTATCTTATATGCAGCATGCATATTAATATTGAAGTGTTGAAACAAAGCTGTATATCTAATAGGCTGGCAAAAAAGTTTATGACCCTTGCTGAGAATGCTGTCATAGGTGCCGGTTGCGTGAGTAATACTGGGCCTTTTTGTGGCTTCTTTCTGTGTTTTGATATGTCACATTTAATTGATCTGGTTGATGCTAAGATGTAATCTCTATTTATTTGAGGAAGTTTTGGTGTAATAGGGGAAGCAGTGAGTCCCAGATGTCCCAAGCTGTGACACCATTGGCCCATATTAATGAGAACTTTGCTTTTTGATAACAAAAAATTGCTGTCTTTTAGTAAAATCCAGGTTACCGGTAGATGCCAGAGTTGTTTGTGCCATTTAATGAACCACGCAGGGTATGCCTTTCTTTTGTAAAATATGTTTTGGATGGGCATCTTGGTTTTATGTTGCCTAGACTTTAGATACATATGCAGTAGATGTATGTATAGCCATGGCTGGAAAGGAAGTAGATTGTTGACATCACTGTGAGTACTGAAAGGTCAGCTGAGAGTTTACCCTGAGCGGCCGAGTGTTGCTGCACATTTGGTAATCTGAACAATGGGGGATTTGGTTCATATACTTTTGGTGTCTGTGTAGAGTTTTTCATGTTGAAGACACTCATTCTGGTAAAATGTATCTCTCTATCGCTGGATGGGACAGAAGGGATTGCTAATGTCTATACCTCCTTTTTTTAAAGGTGTTTATTTAGAGATTTTTAGGTAGAACTTACAAAACAGAGGCCATTAGAATGCAGGATGTGATGGCACTATAGTCAGCTACGCAGAGCACTAATGGCTTGTACACACAATCGGGCTTTCCAACGGAATTCCATCGGTGTAAAATAGAACATGTTCTATATCTAAACTCCGACGGAATTCCTCTGAATATCCGATGAAAAAACTCAGATGGGGCTACACACGATCGGAATATCCGATGGAAAAAGTCTGTCTGTCTTTTTTCAATTGGAAATTCCGATCGTGTGTACAAAGCATGATAGCAGCAGTAACCAAAGTATGTTGGAGACATTCATCCTTGTTCTTCATTTGTGTATAAGTATTGTACTAGAACCTCTCTACGTGAATGTTGCCTTTAGTATATTGTATAAGTCTCTTGCTGGATAATTGTACCTACATTTTAATTTAGCATATTTTTTAGCTATTGGTAACATTGAGTAACATGCTATTTTTGGTAACATTAACATTGGTAACATGTTAGTTTGCAACTGAGGCTGCTTTGTTCCTTATGTTGATTAAAGTGTAATGTAAAGTAAACCCTCCTATCGTTTTCAGCCAAGGAAGCTGCCATCTTTGCCTCTGTTTAATCTACAACTGCCATGATGCTGCACATGTGATCAGTTATGACACTAGCCATTGGATGGTTTGACAGTATGGTTGAGAGCACAACCAATGGGAGTGTTATGCCACGTACACACGATCGGAATTTCCGATAGAACAAATTCCAATGGAATTTTCCGTCGGAATTTCGATGAAGCTGACTTCCATCAGTCTTGCATACACACTGTCAGACTAAATTCCGACTGTCCAAAACGCAGTGATGTAAAACACTACGACGAGCCGACAAAAATTAAGTTCAATGCTTCCGAGCATGAGTCAACTTGATTCTGAGCTTGAATGGGTTTTTTCTCAGTCGGAGTTGCACACAGACGATAGGAATTTCCTATCGGTTTTTTTCCATCGGAAAAAAATAAAACATGTTCTATTTCTAAACACTGATGGAAAAAAGTCAGATGGGGCCCACACCCGATCGGAATTTCCAATTAAAAAAGTCCATCTGACTTTTTTCATCGGAAATTCTGATCATGTGCACATGGCGAAAACTGTTTTATGGATGGGTTTACTTCTGCTTTAATGTGTGTTAACGCCTATCATCTATATGATATTCCAGTGTAACTGGGCCCTCTTGGTTTTGTGCTTTCAGTAAAGATCTTTATATATTGACTACCTTTTAGGATGATATAAATGACTTCCTGTCCAGATAAGGAAGGGCACACACATACAGGAAGAAGTGTACAGGAGGTGGTATCAGGAGATGACTTCTGTCCCGTGTGTAGACAGGAAGCGAGATATGCAGATATGTAGACAGTGGACAAGAAATCAGCCATGCACATACTGTACAATGCAGAAGAGGAGAGCTGGGAATGGGGACACTGTATTGGGAGTATGGAATGTCCTGATGTTGTCTGTCCTGTATTTTAATTTTCCTGTGCTCCGAAACAGAAAAACAGACTATTTTTGTAAAGAAGTGCGAAGTGCAAAGTGCAATACTTCATATTAACTTATCAGGTTTCATTTTTTGGACTGCATTATTAAAAAGTCCACGAAGAGTACAAAGTATTGATGGAAAATGTAGATGTTTATAGAAAAGGTACGCACAGGATTAGAGATGGAAACTGGAGGCACACTAAGCTTGCTGGTATCTTTAGTATCTCAACAACTGATTTGCAGATTGGCTATGTCTAAGCAGTTATATGTAGGGAGTAGCAGAAGAAAAGTATGTTTTTACTATTATAGATGGAAAGAACTTACAAAAGTTAAGTTTGTTGACTTGGATTTGGCCAGAGTTGGCCTCAAGAAAATCATCTCTGCCCTTTTTATACTTGGCCACGCCATTCTAAACCAGGTTATGCCCAAGGGTCTGAGCCAGAGGTGGTGGAACGGAGTTCCACCTGAAAAATAGCCCTGTATATATTGTATATTATGTATATTAACATATTGATGGCGATCTTTGGAGTTCAGCTTTAGTAAAATAATGGCGACAGTACACTGTAAGTCAACTTTTTTAAATGTTAGGCCTCGTACACACCAACACGAAAACATTGTTTTCCTCGACGAGTTCCTTGTTAGGCTTGTCGAGAAACTTGACAAGCTTTCTTTGCGTACACACTGTCAAGACCAAATCTCGTCGTTCTCAAACGCGGTGACGTACAACACATACGATGGCAGGGGAAGTACGATTCCACTGGCACAACCCTTGGGGCTGCTTTTGCTAATCTCATGTTACTGCGTGTTAAGTAAAAGTTTGGTAAGAGACCATTTGCACTTTTCAGTCTGTTACAGCGTGACAGTGCTATCTCCATTACGAACGATACTTTTTCCAAAGGTGCGCTCCCGTCTCATACTTTATTCTGAGCATGCGTGGGTTTCTAAGCATACACACAAATGTGTTTCTCGTCAAAAAGCAGACCGACGAGGAACACGACGAGGAAATTGAGACTTCCGTTGAGGAAAAAGAGAACTTGTTCTCTTTTTTCCTCGTCGAGTTCCTCGACAGTTTTCTCGATGAAAAGCATACACACAACCGTTTTCCTCTGCAAAAAAGCTCTGCCACCAAGTTTCTTGATGGATTCTGTCGAGGAAAACGGTTGTGTGTACGAGGCCTAAGTCAACTTTTTTAAATGTGACATTTAAAACCCCATTTACTATTGTTGGATTTGGGTGGGTCTGTGTGGTTTTGTTGAAGTCAACCAGCAGTTTGCAATGGCCAGTGTGGTCCTGGACACACAGAAGCACACACACCTTTTGCAGTGATAATTTGTTGAAAACGGAGATGTGGATTGTTGGCTTTTCTGTGAATCATCACAGTCAAAAGCAAAACGTGGGCATGGTTACTGATTATTTATTACTGGATAATATGTTTTGCCAGACGCTTTGGAGTAAAAAAAAAACTAAAAACGCTTGGAAAACGTCCACCAACTTGATAAATAGCCCTCTCTCATATCTACCACTCTGTGTGTGTGGAACGGATATGTGAAAATGGAACAAGCACCCACCAATTTATCCTAGAACAGTCAGAGGACAGAAGGTCAGCATGGATGTTAGGAGAAGGAGCGTTATGCATAAAACTGGAAGCTCACCCCTTCACCTCCCTGCGTAGACAATAGAGCACAGTGTACGTTATACCGCAGCGCCTGGCTACTTTGTAGGGGCTTTTTGCAGTTGACAAGCAGCATTTTCTAAATCTGGTCTCAGTGCTTGGATGGCTTTGTGTGGCGTCATTTAGCAAATTGTACGGGAGGGTCACACAGGATGTGGTGGAAAGTGTTACACGTTATGGAATGTTTTCACTGTTTGTACCCTGTCTAGGTTTTATAAATACTTCCTTTTTAATAAAACAGAGGCATTTTCTTTCAATGGGATAAAATACGGAGATCATGTCTTTAAAAGCTGGTTGGTAGGCATTTAGGAACACCAGAAGATAAATGATAACGCTGGGCGACCAGACAAGGGCATCTGTCTAAATATTTCACTTCAAGTTGGCAAACACTCTTCCCGCTAAAGTCTAATTACAGAGAGCTGAGTAACTTTAAATAACTAAACCAGCTTCATTATAAATGACTGCTACTCTCCTTGGAAGCAGCAAGGGAATTAGGAAATTTAAAGGGCCAATAAAATGGGTATTGGTTTACACAAGAACAACTTCCTATGTAATTTTTCAAACACAGGTTAGGGAAGTGCATGCATGTATGTATGTATGTATGTATATATGTGTGTGGTGTATGTGTAGAGAGAGAGATATATAGAGACATATATATCTATAGATATATACGGAAAAGGAAAAGTTCTCGCGCCAATTGATTAAACTAAGTGAATAATTAATTACTTAAGTAAATGGGTGGAGCTGCTCCCTAAAAAATACAGGATGCTAAAATTTTCATAAATGTGATAATAGGTGAGGGGCGCTACATACAATCATAGTGCTAGATTATATAGTGATATAAGAGTGCATCTCTTATCACTATATAATCTAGCACTATAATTGTATGTAGCGCCCCTCACCTATTATAGATATATATGGTATCATATAAAAGATCACTGACTGGTTCATTGAATAACATTGAATATCTCATTACGATGGTATCTGAAAGACAGTGGGATATATTGGGCAGCAAGTAAACGTTGTCTATGTAGTTGATGCGTTGAAAGCAGAAAACATGGGCATCACAGTTTGTTGTGTATGGGGTTCGTAGCCGCAGTCTGGTCAATGCCTAATCTGAGCTGTGTCCACAGCCTACAACGGGCAAGTCAAAATTAGAACTGGACAATGGAGCGATGGAAGAAGGTGACCTGGTCTGATTAATGACAATTTATTTTACATCATGTGGATGGCCGGGTCTATGTGTGTTGCTTGCCCGGGGAAGAGATGACACGAGGATGCACTGTGAGAAGAAGACAAGACGGCGAGGACAGTGTGATGCCTTTGGCAATGTTCTCCTGGTAAACCTTGGGTCCTGCCATTTATGTGGATGTTACTTTGACACGTACCACCTACCTATCCCTTTTTGCTGACCAAGTGCACTCCTTCATGGAAATTCCCTGATGGCAGCAAAGTCTTTTAGCAGGATTATGCACCCTGCCACACTGAAGAATGGTTTGAGGAACATACGATTGGAGGTATTGACTTGGCCTCCAAATTTTCCAGATGAAAATCCATTGAGCATCTGTGGGATGTGCTGTAAAAACAAATCTTAACCATGAAGGCCCCACCTTGTAACTTACAGGACTTTAAAGATCTGTACTGACAGCTTGGTGACAGATACCGCAGTATACTTTAAGAGTTCTAGTGATATCCATGCCGCAAGGGGCCAGGGCTGTTTTGTCGACTAAAGGGGACACTTCTTCCACCTTCCTCCATCCAACCATCCTCAGCTAAGCTGTCCCCTGCAGCTGTCAGTCCAAGCTTCCAGCGGAGCTCCCACATTGGTCGGCGCGAGCCAATTTCCACCCCCGGCTCCAAGCCTCGTTTCAGGTGTTACTTCCTGGTATCGTTTTGACGTCACGCCCAGGAAGCTTCAGCTTACACGGGAGCGCACCCGTACTGTGCATCGGGGATCCATCAACGATAGCTTCTGGCTGTCATCAGCTATATTTGGTCACCTCACCACCTCCATCTGGTTGAGTTTCTCCCCCTCTTTGCCACTGTGAGCAGAGCACAGCGATCCAACGTGAGTTTCATCCTTTGCAGCACGCCTCCCTGTCATCTGGCGTCCTGCATGCTACTCAAAGGTATTATCCACTGCTTAGCTTTCTGATTGTTATTTCTCCATTTCAACTGCGGAGTAATGCTGATTTCTATCTTGGCAACGGAGGAATGTTGTGTTACCTTTTAATGTTTTCATGGCAGTAAAATTGACTTTTTACTAATCATTGCCTTGACACCGATGCCCTTATTTCAGCGCTTCATATATGGTCTCACTGTTTGCACATGTTTTCCATCACATCACTCCTGATTAGTGTTGCTCACGAATATTCGCATTGCGAATATTCGACTCGAATATAGCATATTCGAGAAATCGCGCTATATTTCGAAATTCGCGGTGAATATTCGCAATTCCGAATATTCGATTTTTTACAATTTTTTTTTTTAATCAGATCACATCCTAGATATCTCCATCGACGTCTAAAAGCATTGCTGGTATCATTAGAGACCCTGGGCCGAGTAGCTGAAGCGTTCATTGAATTTTCCAGAAAGATCGCAATGCGATTATTCGGCAAACGCAATATCGCGCGATTATTTTCCTCGCCCCGATCTTCCGCATCAGAGCGATTTTTACAGTTTCATTTTTAAAACAGATCACATCCTAGTGATCTCCATAGACGTCTGAAAGCATTGCTGGTATGATTAGAGCCATTGGGCCGAGTAGCTGAAGCGATCATTTTATATTGCCGAATATTCGCAATGCGAATATTCGGCAATAGGAATATTGCGCGATTATTTGCTCCGCCCTTTTGCATCAGAGCCAATCAGAGTTCTCCTTCCACACTCGTCACAGGTTAACAACCAATAGGAACCTGCCTGCATGGACATTATATAAGCTCACTCCCAGCACCATTTCATTGCAGATTCAGAAGCTGGCTATAGAGTGTGGAGGCTGTTTCTGTGTTCCTGGTTTCCTGTGTCTTTGTTCTTGATTGATTTAGATCATCACCAGCATTGCTATTTAGTGATTCCAGTGGATCTTTTCCAGTATATCAACTGCTTTTTTCAAAGCAATAGACCCAAGAGCTTTTTTCAAAGCTACGTTTTGTGCTGTTTTGTGCTGTTTTTTTCATTTGTGTTACTGTTTGATCCTGCAATCCTCGCTGTTCAGTTATATTTGCAAGAGATTTCAGAACACATTTTGCTGAGCTTTATAAAAGAGCTTTTCTAAAAGCTAAGTTTTGTTCATCTTGTGTTACTGTTAGATCTTGCAGGTTCGCTGTTCAGTGATATTTGATAGGCATCTCAGTTCACATTTTGTTTAGTTTTCCCTAAAGAGCTTTTATAAAAGCTAAGTTTTGTGTTCAGTTTAGTTAAATTTTGTGTAGTAAGTGTACACACTGTTAGTGTACATTTATTTCATCTAGCTTAGCTTAGTGTGTGTTTAGTGTCTGTGTTTTGTGTTTAAAAAAAAAAAAAAAAAAAAAAAGTTAGTGTTTGTTTAGTGCTTTTTTTTTTTTCTTTAATTTTGTAGTCCTTGTCTGGTGTACTACTTTTCTTATAGTTTAGTAGCTGTCTGTGTACGTCTTTGTCTGCGTGCCTGTCTTGTAAAAAATACACAAAAACACATTTTGTTCACATTTACCCCCCCCAATAAAGTTTACCCCCCCCACACACATATTAGCAATAATGAGCGGCATCCGTGGCCGTGGCAGCAGGGGTAGGGGAGTTACTCCCAGTGCTGGATCGCTGCCAGCACGGGGTACCTCTCGTGCCCCTACTAGTGGTAGAGGATCGGGTGCAAGGGGAGTACGCCTGATCCGGGAGTTCTTCCCATCGGGCAGCCGCCCGATATTGCCATCTCAGGCTCAAGTAGTGGTGGACTACATGGGGCACAGCAGTGCCACTGAGTCGTCGGTCCCGACTCACAGTAGTACCACCATTACACCGGTGCCTGTACTACCCCCCCCCAGCCCCCAAGAGTCCAGCATCTTACTGTTCGACAGCGACAGTGAGAGGGATCTCTTGGGGGAGGCCATGCATCAGGCAGACCTCCAGCTCTGTCCTGATGGTCAGGACCTTTTTGAAGGGATGGATGAGGAGGATGGGATACCTGCTGGCAGTATCCCAGAGACATCCCTTCAAACTGGTGCTGCTGTTTTGGTGCAGGAAACAGCAGCACATAGTCAGACCCAGGCGTGGGTGAGGGGACAGCGGAGCCAGGCTAGAGGCTCCATGTCACGTGGTTCCCTCAGACCAACACATCTCAGCCCTTGGTCTGACATCTCTGGGGGCGAAGAGGGTGACCCATCATGGTTGCCATCTGACGCGTCGGCTCACTACGTCAGTGACGACGGGGAAGGTAGGCACCCTGGTGAAACGGTGCGCCAGGTCACCACCAGGGAGACCATCGTCAGGGTCTCCACTGGTGATGGCAGCAGGAGGTGTCAGGAGGAGGAGCAGCAGCAGCAGCAGGCAGCTCCACCTGTGCGCACCGAGTCCCAGCAGGTGCAAGTAAGCGTCACCCCATCTGACAGGAGGGCGGTGCTGAAGTCACCTGTCTGGAATTTCTTTACCCTGGTGGCAGACAACCCTACCGTGGCCATCTGCCGGATTTGTAAAGTGAGGGTGAAGAGAGGGAAGTGTTTGGCTCGGGTGGGTACCACAGCCCTGAACCAGCACCTGAGGATAAACCACTGGGCGTTGTATGACGAGATGAAGCGTGGTGGTGGTAGCAGCGCCACCACCACAAGTGAGCAGGGTACAGCAGCCCCTGCCACATCTTCATCTGTTTCCAGCAGGTCATGCCCCCCCGCTCCCTCTAGTAGAGGTACTGGTACCGGCAGCCAGACCTCTACTTCCACAGCACCCTCCACGTCTGTGTCCCGCACTGCCGTCCGGCGCCAGGCGTCGATTTCAGACGCCTTTGACCGCACCACTCCCTTCCCCCCTGGAGACCGACGTGTGCGTTCCCTCAATGGGCTCCTGGCAAGGGTTATTGCCCAACATCTGCTGCCCTTCAACATAGTTGACAGCAACCCCTTCAGGCAGATGTTGGAGCAGGCCCAACCCCAATGGCGTGTCCCCAGCCGCCATTTCTTTGCCAGGACTGGTGTCCCTGCCCTACACCAGCACATTGTGCAGAATGTAACCCTGTCGCTGGATCACGCTGTCAGCGACAGGGTTCATCTGACAATGGATGGCTGGACCAGCAGGCATGGGCAGGGACGCTACATCAGCTTCACGGCCCATTGGGTTTCCCTCCGAGGCGTCGGTGAGGGATCGTCGGCAACCGATCTTGTGGTGCCGCCCCGGGGTGTCCAGGGGAGAACTGCTGGTCTCCCTCAAGCCACTGTCTCCGCAGCTGCTGAGCCTCCCAGCAAGCGCCCCCGTAGCTACTCAAGTGTGGGGCACGTGCGCTGTCAGGCCGTGCTCCAGCTTGTTAGTTTAGGGGACCGGAGACACACTGGAGAAGAAGTGCTGAAAGCACTTCAAGCTCAGGTCCAGAAGTGGCTGACACCCCGAAGGCTCCAGCCAGGTATGGTTGTCTGCGATAACGGCAGCAACCTACTCGCCGCCCTCCATGCTGGCAGTCTGACGCACGTGCCCTGTCTGGCACATGTCCTCAACCTGGTGGTGCAGAAGTTCCTGCGCACTTATCCAGGGTTGAGTGACATTGTGGCAAAGGCGCGTAGGATTGCCAGCCACTTCAGGCGCTCCCCAACCGCTACCGCGTCCCTGTCCAAATTGCAGCGGAAGTACAATCTGCCCCTTCACAGGCTGATTGTGGACAGTGTGACGCGGTGGAACTCCACCCTCCACATGCTGAAGAGGTTGTGGGAGCAGCAAAGGGCGGTGAGGGAGTACCTGATGGAACTAGGCACTGAGAGGGCTTCACCACAACTCCCTTTCATCGCCTGTGCGCAGTGGGGGCAGATAAACCAGGTCTGCCAAGTGTTGTCCTCCTTCGAGCAGGCGACCAAGATGGTCAGCAGTGAGCAAATTGGCCTCAATAGCGTGCTGCCAATACTGTTCATGCTGGAGAGGACACTAGATCGCCTGCTCGAGGCTGGGGAGAGTGCCTTGGTGGAGCAGGAGGAGTCAGCAATGCTCCACCGAGACCAGGGCCAGGACGAGGAGGAGGAGGAGGAGGAGGATGATGATGAAGAGGAGGAGGAGGTGGTTGCTGGTGTCGTCCCGGAGTCAGGGCCTGGTCAGGAGGGAGAGCCGGTGTTGGGGGCACCGATAGTCCGGGGGTTGGGCATGTCTGAGTTTGACCAGCAGCGCCTCAGGGATGAAGAGTCGCACCTCATTCACCTGGCCAGCATTGAGGAGTCACAGCGGGCTGTGCTCTTCCCCATGGCTGCCCACATGCTGAGATGCCTCAGGAGGGACCCCCGGGTTAAGACCATCAAGACGAGGGATGATTTCTGGATGGCCACCCTTTTGGATCCCAGGTGCAAGGGGAAACTGGAGCAGTTCATCCCAGCCAGCCGGAGGCAGCACCGGATGGAGGAACTGCAGGCAGCCATTGTCAGACGGTTGGAGCAGGCAACTCCCCGGCCTCCAGTTGTCCCCCCTCATCTCACCCAGCAGGTGGCTGCACCCAGCTGCAGCCGAGCAGGGGACCTAATGGAAGAGATGAGGATGTTCTTCCAAACCGAGCGACCCAGTACCACCACCAGCAGCAGCAGCAGCAGTCACCACCAGCGGCTGGCCCACATGGTGGCAGACTACATGGCGTCCGTCGGTGCTTCTGACAGTATGAGCACCGACGACCCCATGGAGTACTGGGTTGCCAGATTGGACACCTGCCGCGAGCTCGCTCAGTATGCGCTGGAGTTATTGTCTTGCCCCCCCCCAGCGTACTATCTGAGCGGACATTCAGCGCGGCAGGTGGGGTGGTCACGGACAAGAGGACCCGTCTGTCCACAGACTCCGTGGACAGACTCACATTCATAAAGATGAATGAGTCCTGGATCGGCGGTGACTTTCTGGCACCCGTCGTCGGTTCAGGGCGCTGAAGGGTCCCTTGCCATGCATTCCCTGATGAAGCCCCGGACCTGATGTATTTACAGTGCTGAATATAACTATTTCAACATCAGAGAAAATCAATGTTAATATTTGGTACAGTAGGCTTTCTTTGCAATTACAGCGGTCAAACATTTCTTGTAGTTTTACACCAGCTTTGCACACACTGGAGGAGGGATTTTGGCCCACTCCTGCACACAGATCTTCTCTACATCAGTCATGTTTCTGGGCTATCGCTGAGAAACACGGAGTTTGAGCTCCCTCCAAAGATTCTCTATTGGGTTTAGGTCTGGAGACTGGCTAGGCCACGCCAGAACCTTGATATGCTCCTTACAGAGCCAATCCTTGGTTATCCTGGCTGTGTGCTTTGGGTCATTCTCATGTTGGAAGACCCAGCCTCGACCCATCTTCAAAGCTCTAACTCAGGGAAGGAGGTTGTTGCCCAAAATCTTGCAATACATGGCCCCGGTCATCCTCTCCTTAATACAGTGCAGTCACCCTGTCCCATGTGCAGAAAAACACCACCAAAGCATGATGCTACCACCCCCATGCTTCACATTAGGGATGGCGTTCTTGGCATGGTACTCATCATTATTCTTCCTCCGAACACGGTTAGTGAAATTATGATCCAAAAATTATATTATAGTCTCATCTGACCACATGATTTTCTCCCATGACTCCTTTGGATCAGTCAAGACAATTATGTCAGCAGTTATTTCACACCCTATATACTCTTATTAAGACTGCTGTACATCATGGCAACTCCTGCCCATGTGATATGACTCTGTATCAACTACTACTGTTAATACTACTACTGCTGCTGCTTCAGCTGCTGCTGCCGCCCAGTCAATACACCTATGTCAGCAGTTGTTTAACACTCTATATACTCTTATTCCTACTGCTGTTCATCATGGCACCTCCTGCCCATGTGATATGACTCTGTATCAACTACTACTGTTAATACTACTACTGCTGCTTCTGCTGCTGCTGCTGCCGCCCAGTCAATACACCTATGTCAGCAGTTATTTCACACTCTATATACTCTTATTAAGACTGCTGTACATCATGGCAACTCCTGCCCATGTGATATGACTCTGTATCAACTACTACTGTTAATACTACTACTGCTGCTTCAGCTGCTGCTGCCGCCCAGTCAATACACCTATGTCAGCAGTTGTTTAACACTCTATATACTCTTATTCCTACTGCTGTTCATCATGGCACCTCCTGCCCATGTGATATGACTCTGTATCAACTACTACTGTTAATACTACTACTGCTGCTTCTGCTGCTGCTGCTGCCGCCCAGTCAATACACCTATGTCAGCAGTTATTTCACACTCTATATACTCTTATTAAGACTGCTGTACATCATGGCAACTCCTGCCCATGTGATAGGACTCTGTATCAACTACTACTGTTAATACTACTACTGCTGCTTCTGCTGCTGCTGCTGCCGCCCAGTCAATACACCTATGTCAGCAGTTATTTCACACTCTATATACTCTTATTAAGACTGCTGTACATCATGGCAACTCCTGCCCATGTGATATGACTCTGTATCAACTACTACTGTTAATACTACTACTGCTGCTTCAGCTGCTGCTGCCGCCCAGTCAATACACCTATGTCAGCAGTTGTTTAACACTCTATATACTCTTATTCCTACTGCTGTTCATCATGGCACCTCCTGCCCATGTGATATGACTCTGTATCAACTACTACTGTTAATACTACTACTGCTGCTTCTGCTGCTGCTGCTGCCGCCCAGTCAATACACCTATGTCAGCAGTTATTTCACACTCTATATACTCTTATTAAGACTGCTGTACATCATGGCAACTCCTGCCCATGTGATATGACTCTGTATCAACTACTACTGTTAATACTACTACTGCTGCTTCAGCTGCTGCTGCCGCCCAGTCAATACACCTATGTCAGCAGTTGTTTAACACTCTATATACTCTTATTCCTACTGCTGTTCATCATGGCACCTCCTGCCCATGTGATATGACTCTGTATCAACTACTACTGTTAATACTACTGCTGCTTCTGCTGCTGCTGCCCAGTCAAGACACCTATGTCAGCAGTTATTTCACACCCTATATACTCTTATTAAGACTGCTGTTCATCATGGCACCTCTTGCCCGAGTGATTTGACACTGTATTGTCAATGTCTACTACTACTATTACAGCTCAGTCAAGACACCTGTGTCCCAATTTTTTGGTACACTATTGACTACTATGACCACTACTGATGCTGTAAAGTATTCCCCAAGTGTTTTTATGCTATGTATTACTATTACCACTACTGCTTGTAAATCATGCCTGTGTGATACTTAGTGGGAATGCTTTAATAAGCATTCCTAGTATGGATACCCGTAAATGTATTAATCTTAATTAGTGTGAATGCTTTAATAAACATTTCCAGTATTGATATCCGTAAATTTAGTAATCTTATTATTCCTTACGTTTTTTGGTTCTGCGTAACTTCGGCATACTTTCAGCTATTGAGACCATTCAACTGTAAAAATGTTCGTCTCGTTCAGCTAATGATGGGACTTCTTCAAGTTTTTTTCTACTTTTTACACTTTTATACATTTTAAGCTTTTAGACCCTTTTTTTAAACATTGAAGTCAATGAGAACATCCTTTTCCCCTTTGAATTCACATGCCATGCCAAAAGTTTCAGCTACTTCATACTTTCACTTACAGACACTGAAAAAACTTTAAAGCGGTCACAAAATATTTAGCTATCCGGCTATGACTTTTCAGATCGTTATCGTTTACAATTTTTTGGTGAAAACGCAATTTACGTTTTGCGAATTTTTCACAAAAATGCAATAGGTTATAATGTAATCCTATGGAGGGGATTTAGAGTCTGTCATGTGACCTTAACATTGGAGATCTTTGTAATTAAAAATATCTTTACAAAAAGGGGAAACAAATTGGTCTCACGCCCACAAGATCTACTTTTCATACACAATTTTTATATCAAAACGTAGCTATGCTTGTCTGGTTTATGGCAATGTGACCAATTCTGCGATACGTATTTTAGTTTTAATTATTGGAGCAACAGCCAGAAATTATGTCTCATAGACTCTCATGTGAAATTATCTAAAAAATGTTGCTGCAGAACTCACAAAGACGCTCTTTTCTAAATCGCAGACATGGCCACATTTTTAAGTTTATCTACATAAATTTCATATCGATGCGTTTACAAGGGCCGCGTATTTCAAACGGTGTAGTCGTTGTATCAATTGCATGTACGTTTGAGGATTTATTAAGCTTTGTTTGGAGGCTTAAATCATGTATTAGATCTGTGAATTAAAAGCGTTTGTAATGTTATTTCTTTCCATAAATAACTTTCCTGACCTCAGTGCAATATTCCTCCTCACTGACCTGGGGGGGAGGGGAAACCTATTGAGGGGGGAGGGGCGACCAGGAAGTCAGCATACTCTATACTTTGCAGATAGAGAAAGAAGCTGTGTGTCCTAAAGATAGTGTAGTGGTTATGGTGAATGTCTTTGGCAAGGGGCTCACCAATTAAGCTATTCAGCATTCCCACTCGCATTTTCCTCAGGAAATAAATTGTCTAGTTATATTATATTTTAATACTCCTGCTGCTGCCTCCATGCTGAGTAAAGCTTCATGACCTTTCTGGCACAGCGGATCCACCAACAGCCTCCGCTACAAGCTACCAGACCGGACTACCAGACCGGATCTAAACAGCAAGTGTAACTATAACAATGAACCTTATGTTAAACCCTGTTTTGCGGCATTTATACTGCAACCATTGGGCTGACTGCAAGAGCTCATCTGCATTCTCTCTCTTTCTTGCTCTCCCTCTCTCTCTCTTTGTATATATATATATATATATTGTTGCTTTTGTTATGTTCATTTTTCAACAGTTTATTTTGTGTTCGTCGTGTCTGTGTCGTGTGCTTTAGTTTGTCCTAGGTTAATGTTAAATAAAATAATAGTATAAAATGTTTTTGCTTATTATGAAGTTAAATGTGTTGATGTTGATTTGTTTGATGTGAAGTTAGATGTGTTGAAAAACCTACAACTCTATCTCAAAAAGAAATGAAACATTTCCAAAAAATAAGTTTTTTTAATACAAAAATAAATTTAAATATAGCTCTCAATCCGTTTCTGAATGCGGTGCATTTCCGCAATCTGACCCGATAGCTGCTGCTCTAGCAGAGCATTTTGTTGGGTGAGGTAGCTCATCTTCCGCTGGTTCTGAAGGATCTTCTGGTGCGTCTTTTCGATGAGTCTATTTTGCCTCCTCATATCTCTTGATGCTTTTAGGATATAATAAAAAAACATTTGGATTTCAAATAACGTTACCAAATAAATAAATATTTTTTTTTGCTTATTAATCAATCATTATCATGTGTATACACTTGTTATGTGTCTAACACATCCCGGGAGTGCAGAATTATTAGGCAAATGAGTATTTGGACCACATCATCCTCTTTATGCATGTTGTCTTACTCCAAGCTGTATAGGCTCGAAAGCCTACTACAGATTAGGCATATTAGGTAATGTACATCTCTGTAATGAGAAGGTGTGTGGTCTAATGACATCAACACTCTATATCAGGTGTGCATAATTATTAGTCAATTTCCTTTTCTTTGGCAAAATTGGCCAAAAGAAGGATTTGACAGACTCTGAAAAGTCCAAAATAGAGAGATATCTAGCAGAGGGATGCAGCACTCTTAAAGTTGCAAAGCTTCTGAAGCGTGATCATCAAACAAAAGAAGCGTGTGGAAAAACAAAGGTGCAAAATAACTGCCCATGAACTGAGAAAAGTTAAGCGTGCAGCTGCCAAGATGCCACTTGCCACAAGATTGGCCATATTTCAGAGCTGCAACATCACTGGGGTGCCCAAAAGCACAAGGTGTGCAATACCCAGAGACATGGCCAAGGTAAGAAAGGCTGAAAGACGATGACCACTGAACAAGACACACAAGCTGCAACGTCAAGACTGTGCCAATAAATATCTCAAGAAAGATTTTTCTAAGGTTTTATGGACTGCTGAAATGAGAGTGAGTCTTGATGGGCCAGATGGAAGAGCCCGTGGCTGGATTGGTAAAGGGCAGGGAGCTCCAGTCCAACTCAGACGCCAGCAAGGTGGTGGTGGAGTACTGGTTTGGGCTGGTATCATCAAAGATGAGCTTGTGGGGCCTTTTCGGATTGAGGATGGAGTCAAGCTCAACTCCCAGTCCTACTGCCAGATTATGGAAGAGACCTTCTTCAAGCAGTGGTACAGGAAAAAGTCACCATCCTTCAAGAAAAACATGATTTTCATGCAGGACAATGCTCCATCACACGTGTCAAAGTACTCCACAGCGTGGCTGGCAAGAAAGGGTATTAAATAAAAAAAAGTAATGACATGGCCTCCTTGTTCACCTGATCTGAACCCCATTGAGAACCTGTGGTCCATCATCAAATGTGGGATTTACAAGGAGGGAAAACAGTACACCTCTCTGAACAGTGTCTGGGAGGCTGTGGTTGCTGCTGCACGCAATGTTGATGGTGAACAGATCAAAACACTGACAGAATCCATGGATGTCAGGCTTTTGAGTGTCCTTGCAAAGAAAGGTGGCTATATTGGTCACTGATTTGTTTTTGTTTTGTTTTTAAATGTCAGAAATGTGTATTTGTGAATGTTGAGATGTTATATTGGTTTCACTGTTAAAAATAAATCATTGAAATGGCTATCTATTTATTTTTTGGTTAAGTTGCCTAATAATTCTGCACAGTAATAGTAGTCACCTGCACACACAGATATCCCCCGAAAATAACTAACACTAAAAACAAACTAAAAACTACTTCCAAAAAAATTCAGCTTTGATATTAATGAGTTTTTGGGGTTCATTGAGAACATGGTTGTTGTTCAATAATAAAATGAATGCTCAAAAAATACAACTTGCCTAATAATTATGCACTACCTGTATACTTCTAGCATCAATACCATATTATGGTTCTACAATCTGACAGGTGCGCTTTATATGTTGTCCATTTTTATATCTACATTTTGTTGTTGAAATGTTATTAATCATTGTGCACATATTTACCTTCCTGAATGAGGCTCACAGGACCGCTCTCTTCCTCCTGCTCTTCTGCTTGAGAAGTTGGGGTGGTGGGGGGGGGAAGCTCCTCAGCTTGCTCCTCAACAGGAGCTGGGGTTGGGGAGTGGGAGGGCCCTGGCTGCTCCTCCTCATGCATCTCCTCCTCTGCCGCATCCTCCTCTGCCGCATCCTCCTCCTCCTCCTCATCGGCCTGGCGCCTTCTGCGCTTGGCGCGGACAACTGGCATTGGAGCTCCTATAATAACACAATGTTCATATATTATAAAAATGTTTTCTAATGACGTATGCAAATTCTGTGTACTCTGCTGTATTGTATATGAATACAAATTGATTTATATAGACAGTTAACCAATGGGACAATGTTATATTAAAGGGTCTTGTGGGCACTACAGGGGACTGAGCGTGAGCTGGGATGCAACCATGTTAAAATGAGCTGTTTTTGTCTACTTTGTTTTGTTCAGACCATCTCATGTTAAAAAAAGGGCCTGATGGAGCACACGGGATTACTATAACAACCCCACTCCTAACACAGGAATTTAGTGGTAATCTATATATATAAAACTCAACGTGTGTGTTTGTGCATAAATGTATGTATGTATGTATGTATGTATGTATGTATGTTCCAGCATCACGTACAAACGGCTAAAGATATTTATATGAAACTTGGCACACAGGTTACTTATATGTCAGCCACAAACATAGGATAGGTGGTTTAAACCTTACCCACCCCCACTTGCCATGGTCGGGGTTTTTCTTTAAAGTCCCATGCAAAGCAATGGGAAAATTATGTTCCCACATAACTTCTGTGTTCCTGTCTGCTGTCCCATGTCTTTTTTCAACAGTACTATGAATACCTTGGCTGGTGGTGATATATGTTAGCACAACATGGCATCTTGGTTAACAACATCTGACCTTACATGAATTACATATGACCTTACATAACTGTCACCAAAGGAGCTGCGGTGGCTCCACGCGATTGCCACTGCACTGACAAGTGATTCACCTCTGCAGCTAGGGGTTCGGATCCCGCTCTCGGCTACCTGTGAATTGAGTTTGGTGGTCTCAGCCCCGCCCCTGGTGGGTGTGCTATGCGAGGTTGGGTTGGGAGGACCCCCTCACACCCGCCATTGCCAACCGGGGCATGGAGAAAGGTGGCAGATTGCCTCTGGGGGAGGCCTCCCAACTCCTGCAGGCCGGCTCCTCTCTCTTTCGAGTTCACGCACAAAATACACTTTTTAAAAAAAAAACATAACTGTCAACAATAACTTACCTGGATGATATTTAGCCCGAAGACGTCTGACCTCATCCATTTGGCGCCTCTTCAGGTCAGACCACTTCTTCACAATTACATTGTGGTCGTGTTGGCCGCCAAAGTCAGCGATTAGGGCGCTGACCACAGCCCTTTTCTCTGGCTGCCTCCGCAGCTTATCGTATCCTGTTTCCAGGAACTTCTGCAAGATGAAGAACAAAGTATATTGTAATACTTCTGTTGACAGCCTTATGGATATATGACGTAAATGTATGCTATTCAACAATTGGAAGCATTCTCGCCTTATTAATCAATGACAGGGGTAACATGACAGATTTTATATCCTGCCATTTCGGTCGCCACCTTTTTTGCATAAATATAGCAGCCATTATCATTTGCATAATTATGAATATATTATTAACAACACAGGATACACGTATAGAGGAGATATGCGTTGCTAACTCTTTTCCCTGTCAGGAGCCTAACGCCCCGGGGGTCAGAGACGGGACCTTTTCGGAGGGCCACTGACGTATGTACCCGTCGCAGTTTTTTGTGATGTCACTCTTTAGGTGTGTGCACATTTTTCACTGCATCCGGGTGGAGTTTTTGGGTTGTGTTTTGCACGCCACAGGCTTTTCAACAGGAAAAAAACAGCTGGAGGCAGAATGGTTGCAAAACACTACGGGTTTGTTACCTAACTCTGGGTTTCAAGACCAGTCCACCTCCAGCTGTTGCAAAACTACTACTCCCATCAGCCACGGTCTGTCAGTGCATGCTAAGAATTTTACTTTTGCTGCATCTAGGGTGCCACAGTTTAGAGACCCGTGCATAAAGGCCTGAAAAACGGGGGCCTGCAGAACTTACAATACTAGAAGTGCCAGCATTCCCAGGCATGCTGGAAGTTGTAGTTCTGCAACATCTAAAGGGCAATATGTATTCGAACGTCCTTGGGCCTTGAGGACACTGAAGTCAGGACGTTCGCATACGTCCTATGTCCAAAAAAATGTTAAATTCATTATGCTAAATAACAAGGAAAAGTGCCTAAATACACATTTGCCAACCAGGGTGTCTGCAGCTGTCCAGGCATGCTGGGACTTGTAGTTTTGGAAAAGCAGGAGACACATTTTTTGTGAAATACTAATATCTGATCATATATACTAACTTTTAAACTAGACTGAAATGCAGTTGAAGATAATGAAATAACAGTGGTCGAAATACTTACACAAATCAGCAAATTTTCCTCAGATACAGTGAAATTACTTCCAACCATCTTGCTCTGCGATTACGTTGCGATCAAAAAGTTGGAAACTGGCAAGGGTCCAGGAAATGGTCGCGTGTTGTTCGCGTGTTGATTGCGCTGCTTGGACCGAGATGGGTCCATATGGCTTCGGCTGTATGGACCACAGTAACTCTTTTCCCTGTCAGGAGCCTAACGCCCCGGGGGGTCAGAGACGGGACCTTTTCGGAGGATCACTGACGTATGCAACCGCCGCAGTTTTTTGTGATGTCAGTCTTTAGGTGTGTGCAAATTTTTTCTTGCACCGGGTGGAGTTTTTGGGTTGTGTTTTGCACGCCACAGGCTTTTCAACAGGAAAAAAACAGCTGGAGGCAGGCTGGTTGCAAAACACTACGGGTTTGTTACCTAACTCTGGGTTTCAAGACCAGTCCACCTCCAGCTGTTGCAAAACTACTACTCCCATCAGCCACGGTCTGTCAGTGCATGCTAAGAATTTTACTTTTGCTGCATCTAGGGTGCCACAGTTTAGAGACCCGTGCATAAAGGCCTGAAAAACGGGGGCCTGCAGAACTTACAATACTAGAAGTGCCAGCATTCCCAGGCATGCTGGAAGTTGTAGTTCTGCAACATCTAAAGGGCAATATGTATTCGAACGTCCTTGGGCCTTGAGGACACTGAAGTCAGGACGTTCGCATACGTCCTATGTCCAATAAAATGTTAAATTCATTATGCTAAATAACAAGGAAAAGTGCCTAAATACACATTTGCCAACCAGGGTGTCTGCAGCTGTCCAGGCATGCTGGGACTTGTAGTTTTGTAAAAGCAGGAGACACATTTTTTGTGAAATACTAATATCTGATCATATATACTAACTTTTAAACTAGACTAAAATGCAGTTGAAGATGATGAAATAACAGTGGTCAAAATACTTACACAAATCAGCAACTTTTCCTCAGACTTAGTGAAATTGCTTCCAACCATGTTGCTGTGTGATTGCGCTGCGATCATAAGTTGGAAACTGGCAAGGCTCCAGGAAATGGTCGCGTGTTGTTCGCGCAATTGCGCATGCGCGATCGAAAAATCGCAATCGCAATATGTTTTTTGGTTAAAATATCATACATATTCGATTTCAGAGTGCTGCTACAGCAGTTTTCGAAATATCTGCAATCAATTTCGCATTCGCATGTTGCGATATTTCGATAAAATATCAGGAATATTCTGAGCCAATCAGAGCGCTCCTCCAGCATATCTCGAAATTCCGCAATAAATATCGCATTCGCATGTTGCGATATTTCGATAAAATATCACGAATATTCTGAGCCAATCAGAGCGCTCCTCCAGCATATCTCGAAATTCCGCAATAAATATCGCATTCGCATGTTGCGATATTTCGATAAAATATCACGAATATTCTGAGCCAATCAGAGCGCTCCTCCAGCATATCTCGAAATTCCGCAATAAATATCGCATTCGCATGTTGCGATATTTCGATAAAATATCACGAATATTCTGAGCCAATCAGAGCGCTCCTCCAGCATATCTCGAAATTCCGCAATTAATATCGCATTCGCATGTTGCGATATTTCGATAAAATATCACGAATATTCTAAGCCAATCAGAGCGCTCATACCGCAGTTATTAAAAAAATCGCAATTATTTTCGCATTCGCAATAGCGAAAAATCGCAATCAATTAATTTCGATAAAATATCACGAATATTCGAATTTAGCGAATATATCTCGAATATTCGAATATATATTCGAGATATATCGCGAAATCGAATATGGCATATTCTGCTCAACACTACTCCTGATGTGTTCACCATGATATAGCTGCTGATTGTGGTTGGGCAGGACTTTCTACACCTTGTAGTCCATTTTTTATTCATTACATACAATCCTGTCATTTGGCGCCAGACTTTTTTTGTTGTTTTTTTCGACTAAAGGGATACCTACTCAGATCATCATAATGTTAGTTATGGCTGATCAGTGTGTTTGTGTGCGTAGACATATATATATATATATATATAGAGAGAGAGAGTTCTGGTGTTTTTAGTAAACAGTACAACATACAAAGACTTTTTAGACAACAGTTGTGATCAACAGCTTAGGAAAAGCTCTTTTTGTTCCAGCATGGTAGTGTCCATGTGCAAAGACCATGTGGCCTGCACAGAGTCCTGACCACAACCCCACTGAACACCTTTTGGCATTAATTGGCATGCTGATTCTTAGACGGGTCTTCTCATCCAAAGTTAGTACCTGACCTCACAAATGCCCTATTAGCTGAATGGGCCCTAATTCCCACAGTCCATGATCTTGTGTAAGGCCTTTCCAAGAGAGGAGGCTGTTATAGCTGCAGATGACAGGAGGGGTCAACTCTATATTATTGCCCATGGTTAAAAAATGCTAATGCAAATATGTGGAAAGGGCAGGTGTCAACAAACATTATTTTAATGCTTTGTATAGAAGCGTGTTAAAACCTGATGTTGTCGGTTTGTTTCCAGTTTGGTACTGAAATTACTAAAAACACACCAACGGCTTGCATCTGTGGGGGCAAAAGATAAGTCATGAATGTTTCTTGTCATAGTATTATTTTATGAAAAAATGACTTGGTATTTTCTTCTTATGTATGTACTATAGTGCTAAAGTGCATCCTCCGTAATAAGATTAGCAGGTTGGGTTAGGCCAGGCCTTAATTAAAGCTGACCTCCAGGCTCCTTCAGAAAAAAATAAAAGTTAGCAGCTACAAATGCTGTAGCTGCTGATTTTTAATATTAGGACACTTACTTGTCCTGGTATCCTGCGGTGCCTTCACCCCAGACGATTTTTGAATTGACTCTCGGGTGCTACCACCACCATCTCGGGTAAGGAAACCCGGCAGTGAAGACTTGCAGCTTCACAGGCGGTTCCCTACTGCACATGCGCGAAACGAGCTGTGCTGTGTGAATGGCCCAGAGGCTGGGGATAGAGGAGGAGGGCCGATCTTTCGGATGAGTCGCCTTGGCAAAGTCAGGTGGAAGTTGGAGCGGGTACACAGTGTATTTTATCCTACTGGGGCCCCTTGCCTGCATGAGCAAGTTTATGTTAAAGGATTTAGCCTGTTTCCTAAGTTCGCACATATGCAGTGCGGGAAAGGCAGAGCCTTGTGCATTTCCCACACTGCATTGCAATCGTGTTTGTGAACTGCTGCAGGAGTCAATACAAAGTTAATGAGGATACAAGGATCGCACATTGTATGGGACAAAACGACCATGAGATGTGGTTGCAGTGTGGCTCCAAAAAAGGTACCTTTTCTTTTTTGATGCGACTTGAGTCCATTTAAAATGAATGGGCTCAAAACGCACTGCACTGAAGGGCATGTGAATTGCACAGGAATGTGGTGTGGTTCCTGTGCGATTCACATGGGAGTTATAGTGTGAAACGGGACTTAAAGTCGTATCAGACACTCCTTTTTTTAGCACTTCCAGCAGCTGGTTTAATCACTTACTGAGTATGCAGCTGCTTTATCCTGTTCTATATCCCTGTTTTAAGCTGGTTCTGTGACTGCTGCCCCAGGTTTTTCTGCATCAGGATGGCTCCTTTATTTTGCAGCATCCTATGGAGCCACCCTTTTATGCAGCAAGTAGAGTTGGTTTTCTACATTGTGTGCATCAATAGAAACACACAGTCCTGTAACCTAGGATGGCAGGACACTCCCTGGGGAATGTTTATTTTATTGTACTTAGTGTGGTAAAGTAAAAACATGCAGAGGGTTTTAATGCTACTATAAAGTGATTTAAAGGAGAAGTACAACCAAGCTAGTTTGGCTGTACTTCACATGTGGATCACAGAAGTGGAGTTCATTCTGCACTCCTGCGATCCATTTTCAGCAGACAGCGGGCTGAGGTCACAGAGCCGTTCCAGGCTCGGACAAAATCGTGATAATGAAGTCGGAATTTGCCCACATGCCTGAACCGGCACCCGGCTCAGCCTCTTAGCAGGGGACAGATGCAGCATCAGACTGATGCTGCATCCAATTAGGGAAGTATGAATCTGAAAAGAACAAAAACAATTCCCATACATCTCTTTTAAGTCGGTCATAGATTAGGTTCGAATCTCAGCCAGTTCAGCAGGGACTGGCCGATATTCGAACCATCTATGAGCAGGCTAAATGTATCCAAGACGATCCATCAATCAACTTGACTACATGCGATTATTGCCAGCGTTCTCCCGGCAGGGGCGGATTCTTGCGCCCCCCTGTGGTTGCAGGAAAGAACATTGTACCACCTATGGGGCCTGCCTTACCGTTTCGGGAAAATGCTGAGTCTCTTATAGTAAGGATTCATCATTGATAATCTATGGTCTTTGGGGCCTGAAGCCTCGTACACACGACCGAGGAACTTGACGGGCGAAATACATCGTTTTCCTCGTCGAGTTCCTTGCTAGGCTGTCGAGGAACTCGACAAGGCAAGTTTCTCCATTCCCGTTGAGGAAATAGAGAACTTGCTCTCTTTTTGGCTCGTCGAGTTTCTCGACAGTTTCCTCAACGAAAATGTACACACGACCGGTTTCCTCGGCCAAAAAATATCTCACAGCAAGTTTCTTGCTGGTTTTTGCCGAGAAACTTGGTCGTGTGTACGCGGCCTAAGTTTTATGTTCTGTTGGCCAAAGGTTTAGAAAGCCAATTACAATTTAAAACTGGAATGGACCTGGTGCCCTCCAGTAAGAATTAAGCAGCCCAATCCTGCTTTGTCCAATCAAACAGGTGACACCTAGACCACCACAAGTTGTTAGCTCACTGACATCTCCTTACTCAAGTCTCCGTTCTTTCCACTCCCTCCTTACCCCCATGTATCTCACCACATTGTACATTGATGATTCATCTTGTATCTCGTCTGTTACTCCCAACGTCTACAGTAAACGAGAATATTCCAAGCTTGCTCTTTTGAAGCAGATTTTATTGTGGATGCTTGTTCTGATGATTAATGTGTGATAGGCTCTGAATTATATTTATGGTACAACATCATTTCCACATCAGTTGAGTCTTGCAGAGCCAGAATACCACATCATATTGTACATTCATGAATAGCAGAGCATGGGTTATGATTAACTTCACAAAGTAATTTCTGGTTTTTCAAATAGCCCTCTGTTCTTGAAATTAAGACTTCTGATGTGTCCTGGTTTGTAGATGTGGGGAGCTGAACCCAACATGTATTCTTTGTATCCAGCTTGGCTTAAAGACTGCCCGAACTTACACAACTTGGCAAATGCCTTTATCACAAATGTGTACTCTTCCAGCAAAACTGAAATAGACTGTAATTTAAGTGTTGTGCTGCTTCCAGTTTGTTTCTCTGAGTTGCAGAAAGTCATTTTGGAGGTCGCTTTTTCTTTTTTTTCTTTTAAAACCCATAAATATAAAAGCTGGTAAATAATAATACTTGCTTTTTATTGCTTTTGTAGAATCATCCTTACAGCATTGATCTGACATATACAATGCTTACAGAGCCATACTAATGCCCCCTCCCAGCCACACAACATTTTTATATAAAGTTCTCAACCACCCCACTTTATTGCAGCCAAACCTCCCCCCATACACACAATTTCCCACACACCAAATACTACCTACCAAAATTGGTTCCCCATCTCCTGTAATCACTGATGACATTGTTTGCAGTATATGGTTTAATGATTTCTGTTCTGCCTTAAAGCGGAGTTCCACGCAAAAATGGAACTTCCGCTTTTCGGAATTCTCCCTCCCTCCGGTGTCACATTTGGCAACTTTCAGGGGGGAGGGGGCGCAGATACCTGTATAAGACGGGTATTTGCACCCACTTCCGGGCATACACTCCTGCGGCAGTCACGCCCCTACCCTGACCCCCCTCTGTCTTCTGGAGGGATCGGTGACGGCGCCCCATGCTACTCGTGTATGTGAAACCACCACGCTTTACTTCCCGATTCCCTCACCGAGGATGGTGGCAGGTGCAGCCGAGGGACAAGCGATTGCTTGGCCTCGGCTGCCGACATTGCGGGGATGCTGAACAGTAAGTGTCTATATTTTAAAAGTCAGCAGCTGTAGTATTTGTAGCTGCTGGCTTTTAAAAAATAATTTTTGGCAGAACCTCCGCTTTAAGCCTGGTACACACCATTGGGTTGAACGAAAAAGAACTCACAGCTCATATCGGATCCGCTGTACTAACAATGATAGTACAATGATCTCCCCCCTTGAGCTGTTGTGTTCTGACAGGGGGTGGCCCCCACCAGAACACCCCAGTCAGCACTCTCAGCTATTGCTGATCGGGAGCAGGTCGGTTGCTGGTTTTCCATTACGCACATCTCAGGCCCCGTACTCACGACCGGTTTACTCTGCAGAACTCAGCAAAAAACTCGATGGGAGACGTATTCTGGCGAGAAAACCGGTTGTGTGTACACTTTTCGCAGAGGAAACCGACGAGGATCACGTCGGGCCAAAAAGAAAACATGTTCCCTATTTCCTCGTTGGACAATAGGAAAATTTGGCTCGCCGAGATCCTCGGCAGCTTCACAAGGAACTAGACGAGCAAAACGATGTGTTTTGCCCGTCGAGTTTCTCGGACGTGTGTACGGGGCCTGACAGAAGCTGACCGAATGGCCGGCTTCTGTCAGACCAGCTGCCATACACACGGGCTGAATGTCGCCTGACATTTGACCCGTGTTTACTAGGCTTTACAGTAGCAAGACATACCAATACCCAGACTTCTTTAGTGGGTCATTCAGACTGGATAGGAGCAGTGTTAATTAACACAATTTTAGTTGACTAAAATATAACTAAAAACTTAAACAATTCAGATGAATAAAATATGGCTAAAACTACATAGAAATTTGACGTCTAAATTAACACTGTTTATATATCACAAATGCTAAATCCGTGTCTGTAGTGCATGTTCAAACCTTAAAGTGTTACTAAACCCAATGATATGAAAATAGTTATTCTGCCCCCCACAGTGCCCACAGCTTATAAATCTTCTTTTTACATTAAAATACTACCACTATATACCTTTTTTTGTTTGATCTGTATACCACGGTCAGTGATAAACTGCACAGTTTCTCCCCTGCTGAGAACTCAGGTAGTAGGAGATTTCCACTTCATCCTATATACACGCCCACATGTGTGATGCCAATACCATGTGACCTGGCTATTAAGTGTTCTCTCTGGCATAAAAAACAACTGAGCATGTGCAGGTTGATTACCTTGCCTGTGTTAGCTGGCTTTCCTCAGATAGACAGAGCGGGGGGGGGGGGGGGGTCTGTGTATACCGGATCAAACAGCCTTTTTACACACTGCAGAGGATTAACCCCTTAAATTCCACAGTGAGTATAACAAGCATGCTATGCTGCATATACAAAGTGATTTTACTGTTGTGGGTTTAGTAGCACTTTCATATCATAAATAATAACATGTTATTAGATTTTTACACCCCGAGTCTATAATGAGTTTGGAAATTGCTTGAGTTTGGAGGTTAGATTAACAGGGAGCTGGCCCTATTACAAAACACCTCTGAGAGTCTCTGCCTATGATGAGAGGGGGTGTGTGCCTTTCCTCCAATCAGCAATTTTAGCTATCTTGGCTGTATGCCCAGACTTCACACTCTGTGTTAAACAGGAAGAGAAAATCTAACAAAATCTGAAATTTCTAAACAGTATATAAATGTGAAGACAGCAGATATGGATGTAAAACGTATGTAGGGAGATTTGGTTCATCTCTGTGTATCATCTGAGGCTGTTGACTTCACTGGGTTTATGGTTGACATCCACTTTAACTGAACAAGCTGAAGTTAGAAGCTGATTGGCTACCATCTACACCAGTTTCTGAGTGCCCCAGTATTAGTAAATCTCCTCTATAATGACAATCTTTACATAGGGAATGCTAAATAGTTAATACAGGTTTTTGGTAGAAATATCTATTATTAGTTGTAGGCCTTTAAAACATGTTATTCTTTCTCTGTGCTATTATTTTGATCATTTTTAGGCAATGTATTTCCTCTTGTAATACACACAGATGATTTTACAGTCCACGCTAATTCCTACTCTCAACTGGCTGAAATCCTATGCAGTTTCAGCAACTGGCAGCTGCAAACAAAGCCTCAGTAACCAAACCGCTTGTATGGGCATTTTCTTTTCTCCATCTTGAAATGAGCATTACCCTAAATGCAGCGAAGTCTTGTTCTACTTTATCATTATCTTCTGACTTAAACCAAAGCTTGATCATATACTATACAGGGCATTCCTATGTATGTGCTGGAGGTTTTTGGGTTATGTGACAGTCATTTTATTTGTGTGTGATGATTTTTTAAACATTTGGCATCTTCTGACCAAATATGCACAAGAATTCGTTTTTTTTTTGTTTCCAGTAACCCTGTTTGGTGAATTAAAGGGGTTGTAAACCCTCAGCGTTTTTCACATTAATGCATCTATGCATTCTATACCTTTAGTACAGAAGCGCCCCCGAGCCGCCCTTATACTTACTTGAGCCTCGTAATTTCCACGACAGGAATGAGCACACCAGATCCGGCCTGATTGGATAGATTGATAACAGCACAGCCATTGGCTCCCGCTGCTGTCAATCAAATCCAGTGACGCAGGTGCCGGAGGGGCAGAGCCGAATCCTGCTGTCTGTGTCAACAAATGCAGGAGCATGCCCGCATGGGTGTCTCGTAGGAGAGCGCTTCTCCGATGGAACACTCGAAAAGAGGAGGGGCCAGGAGTGCCACGGAGGGACCCCAGAAGAGGAGGATCGGGTATGACATGTTTTGTTTTTTTTAAACCTGAACCTTTACAACCTCTGTAGGGCTAGCTTACATGGTAATTTTGTTGACTTCATTTTAAGTGTACACTATCTCTGTGACCTTGTATGCACTTTTTTTTTATAAACTGGGCTCTGTAGGGCTTAAAGGAAAACTGTAATGAGATCTGTTAAGAAAAGTTTTTGGTGGGTTTGCAGTATCATGCACTGTGATGTACTTATGCCAGAACCAGCGCCACCCAACCAGGAATCAGCCCATGGCAGCCCCAGTTCTGGGAGGGAGTCTAGCCTCTTGGCTGTGCCAAGGGATGGGTATCTTGAGTTCCTTAAAAACTAAATTTTTGGTCAGAAGTTTTTTTTATCTTAATGCATTTTTTTCATCCACAGCACCCCCTAATACTTACCTGAGCCCCATCTCTGTCCAGCGATGTCTACGAGTGTCTTGGCCATCCGAGACTCTCCTCCTTATTGGCTGAGACAAATTAAAGAGTCCAAATAAATTTATTTAAAAAAACAGCCAATGCATTTTTGGGGGTCAGAAAAAACATCCCCTTAGTCAGGGCTTAAGTTAAAATATAAACTTTTAATGAACTCAAAAGATCTTTTCTGTGTGAATCTTTGTAGGGAAGTGGCACACTGGCCAGCAGTATGTGCGTGAGCAAACAAGATTTTTAGTGTAAACTAATGAATAAATGTGGACTCTTTTATCCTTTGGTCTGGCGCTCCTCCCATTGATGCATTTTTTTTTTTGGTAACCTGCTGGGGTACCCACTGGAAGGTTGTCTTAACTGTTGTAAGCAGATTAACCTGAGCCAGTGAGCTTCTCTGAATGTTTTTTTTTTCCCTTTCACTACTTTGTATGAACTAACATCAAAGTTCCAAAGCATTATGGCACCTTCCAAATGTCACGACATGTTCTTTTTAAAAGTGTTAGGTATGTGAAAGAGTTTCTTAGAATTTAATAACTTGGCCGGTCTGAAAAAACAAAAAATAAATCTAAAAAACATCTGCTGTCATGAACCTAGAGTGAGGCCTCGTACACACGACCGAGGAACTCGACGGGCGAAACACATCGTTTTGCTCGTCGAGTTCCTTGTTAGGCTGTCGAGGATATCGGCGAGCCAAATTTCTCCATTGCCGTCAAGGAAAAAGAAGACATGCTCTCTTTTTTTGGCTCGACCAGATCCTCAACAGTTTCCTCGTCGAAAAGTGTACACGCGACCGGTTTCCTCGGCAAAAAACAAAAAGCAAGTTTCTTGCTGGTTTTTGCAGAGAAACTCGGTCGTGTGTATGAGGCATTATACTTCTGTGCTTCCTAAGCCATTTATATTGATGCAGTGCTAGAGATGGGGTACAGGTACAGCGCATCTCCCACTGAGGGCCCATTCACACCAGATGCATTTTTGACCGCATTCCAACTGCATAATCCAGGTTATCCAATGGACACAGTTCACACCATTACAGTGCAGTGCATGGCAGGAAACCCAATGAGTATTGCAAAGCACTCATTTTTCAAGGTCTGCTCTCCTGCGATAGTAACTTTATTTGAATCAGAGCGGTAAGAGATGAGCATGTAGTCAGACTATGACCCCTGTCACTAGAGCTGCACGATTTACATTTAAAAAGTCGCAATCTCGATTCAACCCTCCCTCAGGATCTTAATCCGGCATTTCCACGATTCGTGTAAGTACAGAGCCATTCTCTGCTCACAGCCGACAGCTGGAAAAGAAAAAAAGGCAATGAAAATGTATTACAACATTGCTTAGCGCTGAGATATAAAAATAAACGTTGTATCATTCAGTTCTTTAAGGCTCCGTTCACATCTTGGCGGTCCAAATCACAGTGATTCTGCCCGCGATTCAAAATCGCGGCACGCCCGTGCGATCCCTGTCATTTCCAAAGGCAACCCGATCGAGGCACAATATTCGTTGGTACGCTGGTGGGAAATGTGTGTGGGTGGGGTGGGTGGATATTTTTGTAGAGAGTAGCAAGTTTTATGCTGCCCTTCAAAAGTTCACAATTGTGGTAAAATACTTCTGTACCTGTGAGGTGTATAGAGGAGGGGGTGGAGAGCTGCAGTTACATTGTATACATTGCATGAGAGATGATTGGAGGAAAGTGACACACCCCCCCTCCACATAGGCAAGGGAAAGAAGGAACAAGCAGAGCTGTATTCTGAATAGACAAGCTGTGTGCAGAGCTTCCTCCCTGTCACAAACTTTCATATGTCGGAAAAAATTCTCAGAAGTGACTGCTGATAACAGAGGAATGAAGCACCAGAGAAAAATGACACTAATGCCTGGTACACACGATGAGATTATCGGATGTTTTTTTTCCCCCATGCTAATCTCATATTGAAAATTAAGAGTTATGAAAATTCTCGTACGACAGAATAAAAATTCGGAAGTGATGTAATGTGTTATTGGGTATTTGTATTGTATTATATTTGTATTGTATTTTCAAATGACAACTGTACTGATTAAACGAAAATCTTATGTTCTGGTATCACACAAGAACATTTTTCGTGCTTGTCCCATCGGATTGTTTGGCTCTCGAAAGCTGTGTACTAACAATCAGATTATTGTAAGATCGATTCGAAATCGGTATTTTTCGTACGATTTTCCGATTCTGTGTACAGGACATTAGAGCTCTGGAGAGAAAGAAATAAACACTACAGCTATATGTGGTTTGTTCACATTTTATGACTGGGGTTTACATCCACTTTAAATGAATGACTCAGTTTTGTCTTCAGAATTACACCTGTCTTGGAAACCTTGGCCATGGCCACCTTAAATTGGAGGTCCGGCCATAATTTTTTTTTTACACTTGCAAAATTATTACTATATATATGCAGTAAAAGAGATCAATAAATCCTGATCTGTTCAGTAATAATTAAAAAAACATACAGTTTATGCTGTAATCGATGTTCTGGCTGTTTCCATTTTAGCTATTTGCATGTGCAGGGTGCAGGGTAACCAGCATGCACCTCTCGATCTCGCGCATGCGCAGTTAAACTGCGCTCGTAGCGCCGTTAGTTTGTGTAGTTGCCATAACAACGAGCGGCGACGTAGGAAGGTCCCGCCCCGTTGTTATGACAACTGAGATAACAGAACTATTCCGAGAATAAAACAACGACCCCTAACCTTACAAGCAGTGCCCACAGACTCCTGGGAAATGATGACTTTCATTTCCCAGGAGGCCAGGCAAGTCAGGAAGAAAAGTAGGACCACCGCGGAAGAGGAAGTACGCAGATTAGGTCTTTGAGGCAAGTAAAAAAAAAATGTTTTAACAATTTTTTTTTATTTAATTAAAAGGAAGCTAATAATGTGAATTTTTTTCAGGGTGGACCTCTGCTTTAAACAATATAGCAGAAATGATCAGAGATCAGTCAAGTTTATTGTCTTGAATAGCGTATGTATAGTCAAGAAATTGTTATGCTGCGTACACACGACCGTTTTTCATGACGTGAAAAATTTCATTTTTTTTAAATTGGTCATTAAAAACGATCATGTGTAGGCACCAGAGCCATTAAAAAATTAGGGCCAGATTCAGGTACATCTGCGGCGGCGTAACGTATCGCATTTACATTACGCCGCAAGTTTTACGAGCAAGTGCTTGATTCACAAAGCACTTGCCTGTAAAGTTGCGGCGGCGTAGCGTAAATCCCTCAGGCGCAAGCCCGCCTAATTCAAATGATCCGGGTAGGGGGCGTGGATCATTTAAATTAGGCGCGTTCCCGCGCTGAACCTTACTGCGCATGCTCCATTTTGAAATTTCCCGCCGTGCTTTGCACGAAATGACGTCGCACCGACATCATTTTTTGAACTTCGACGTGAGTTACGTCCTTTCCTATTCACGGACGACTTACGCAAAAAAAAAAAAATTTTTAATTCGACGCGGGAACGACGGCCATACTTTAACATTGCGAGGATAAATATAGGCCACAAAATAGCAGCTCTAACTATACGCCGGGAAAAGCCGACTAGCGACGACGTAAGAGAATGCGACAGCCGTGCGTACCTTCGTGGATCGACGGAAAATGCTAATTAGCATACCCGACGCGGAAAACGACACGAACTCCACCCAGCGGGCGCCGAAGTATTGCACCTACGATCCGAAGGCGTACAAAGCCGTACGCCTGTTGGATTGAAGCCAGAAGCCGTCGTATCTTGGTTTGAGGATTCAAACTAAAGATACGACGCGGCAAATTTGAAAGTACGCCGGTGTATCAGTAGATACGCCGGCATACTTCTTCTGTGAATCTGGCCCTTAGAACCTGATCTATTTTTTCTCTACATTTTTCATGTCGTGAAAAACGGTCGTGTGAGCGCTTTAACGACGGGGAAAAAAAACGTGCATGCTTAGAAGCAAGTTATGAGAAGGGAAATTTGCATAATCAGCCCAAAGGGTGGCGCCATTCGAATGGAACTTCCCCTTTATAGTCCCATCGTACGTGTTGTATGTCACTGCGCTTTGCTAGAGCATTTTTTTTTCACGATCGTGTGTATGCAAGGCAGGCTTGACAAGAATCACGTTGAGAAAAACGTTGTTTTTTTCCATGACATTAAAAACGGTCGTGTGTTTAAATTAGATTTAAGATTGTACAGCTGCGATATTAACAGTTGGAAATAAATTTTTATAACAACCTCAACACAATCTTGCACCTCCATACTAGGGGGGGTTACAGTCTCCTAGAACATAGATGCGTCTTGTAGCTGCCGTCTAACTCTAAGGAACAGATGATGTCCAGAAGACACTTCTAGAACTGGTTGGAGAGGTCTGACCAGCTTTGTGATTTGTGCCCAACAAAAGCAAATGAAACTGTCAAAAGAAGAGGGACAAAGACCCTCTCCAGATCTCCTGTGTTGGTATTGTCATGCCCACCCCGCTTCTCCTAAGAGTTACCAACACCAGACTGACTTTTGACAAAAGGGTTTTTATCTCTTGGTATTCGGCTGAGGTTAGAGGCTTCTCAGAGGGGGCACAGCAGGTTAGCAGCTGTATTTATCATCTGGACCTGTAATTTTGGGACTCTTCTCCCCGTGACAAATACTTGAGTGTGCTGAAAAGGTTATGTGTACCTATTTGTAGGTGGATTTCTTGGTTTTGTATCTTAGAGGTTAAAAAATGGCAAGCGCTACAAACAAAATAAATTGTATTTCTGAAAAGTAGAAAAAAAAAAGATGCATTGCTTTTTTTAAATCAAACAATATTACATTTTAAAGCTTCCAAGAAAACAAAACACCTTTTATGGTGATCGAATAAATTGTTCTGGCAAGGAAAGTGATGACTCACAGTTTTGTCATGTAATGTATTGGGGAAAAAGCCACTAGCAGAATTTAAAGGAACAGTGAGCCTACATTGTAGTTTTACTTCTTGTTCTTTTTATTTCATATTAATCTCTTTATGGAAATCACTATATACACACACATATATATATATATATATATATATATATATATATATATAAAAGTAGAGATGGACATGCTGAAGAAGCCTTAAAGGCCTCGTACACACGACCGAGGAGCTCGTTGGAAAATACACATCGTTTTCCTCGACAAGTTCCTTGTTAGGCTTGTCGAGAAACTCGACAAGCTTTCTTTGCGTACACACGGTCAAGAACAAATCTCCTCGTTCTCAAACGTGGTGACGTTCAACACGTACGACGGCAGGGGAAGGTTGATTCCACTGGCACAACCCTTGGAGCTGCTTTTGCTAATCTCATGTTACTGCGTGTTAAGTACAAGTTTGGTAGGAGACGATTTGCACTTTTCAGTCTGTTACAGCGTGACAAATGTGCTATCTCCATTACAAATGCTACTTTTACCGAAGGTGCGCTCCCGTCTCAGCCCGAACACGACGAGGAAATTGAGACTCCCGCCGAGGAAAAAGAGAACTTTTTTTTCCTCATCGAGTTCCTCGACAGGTTTCTCGATGAAAAGCATACACACGACTGTTTTCCTCGGCAAAAAAGCTTGTTTCTTGATGGATTCTGTCAAGGAAAACGGTCGTGTGTACGAGGCCTGATTCTATGCTTGTGAATTTGGTGATATGAATTACCAAACATATTCTCATACGTTTTTGAGCAGAGATGTGCTCAATGCATGGGTGGTCAGATTGGGTAGGCTCTGCAAGGTGGGATTTGGTAGCTTCCAGTGTTGCCAACCGTCAGTATTTTTACTGGCAGCCAGTAAAAAAAAGACAGGCAATTTTCTCCTGCCAGTAAATGCTAGTAAGAGTAAAAGGTTGCCAGTAAAAAATATGGCTGTGACGCTCGGCTTGGTCCGGAGCTGGCGGAGACCATCCGAGTGCCTGCTACAGTGTGATTGGACGGCTCTGGCAGAGGCGGTGCCTGAATATGTCGTGTGATGTCATAGTGCAATGGAGCCAAGCTGTAGCAGCCAGGGCCTCGTATGCAGGTCTGCTGTATGGGAGCAAGGCAGGCTGGGACCATCAGTGCTGTTTAGACTGGAGTGGACTGGAGGGACCACTTGGCTTGGAGGGAGACTGTCACTGGGATGTGATGTGTCAGTGAGGTCTGATGATCATCTGTGCTGCTGCACACTGCTGTCAGTGTCACTAGGAGTGTCAATTTTATGTGTGTGCCGCCCATTCTAATTTCTTTCCCTCCATTCTAATGTCCCTAAACTACTTACTATATCGAAAATAAAATAAGAACTATGTTTTTTGCCTTATTATCTACCTTAAGAGTCCATTCACACCTGAGCGACAGGCAGGTTCGGCGGTAGCGGCGTATTTTGCCGCGATTATGAAACTTTCATTTTTTTTTTTCAAAAGTCTTCCCATTGCTGTCAATGGGAAAACGCCACTGTCGCCTGAAAAAAAGGGTCCGGGACTTTTTTTCAGGCGACAGACGTTCGGCGTCTATGAGATGTGAACCATCTCCATAGACAGCAATGGGAATTCTCCCCTCTAGCGGCAGAAGCGTCCGGCGTTTTGTCGCTCAGGTGTGAATGCAGCCTTAATCATATTGTTATTTGCATATTGTATTTGTTTGTAGCCTAAATACTCGAATTTGCACTTAAAACTATACTTTGTAACTTTTTAAAATGCCAGCAAAAACTTGGCTGTGCCAGTGAATTCCGGGTATTGTATCAGTAAATTTTAATCTGGTAGGTTGGCAACACTGGTGGCATCTTTTATCTTTGCCCAGTGCTCAGCACACGTTTATCACATTTCTCCTTCAAGACAAGTGCTCTGCTTTACCCTGACTTGGTGTTGTGCTGCACAATGCCGTAACGACCATGGACTTGATTTTGTCTGCTTATGCAGTAAAGTTTACCTGACGTGCCTCATCAATTCAGTGCAAAACAGTTTTTTTGAATTTGTCTAAAACCACATGCACTGAATTTGCATCCTTTTCCAGGCAGCCCATGTGTATGTAAGCCCTTATTAAAGTGGAGTTCCCACGGTCCAGCGGTGCGGGCGAACGAAGCCCCGCTCCTCTCCGCGGCATCAGCATTCTGACTGTGAGTGCTTCACAGCCGGGCACGCACTGCACAGGCTCAAGCCGCGCTGCACGGTGTGATTGGCGGGCAATCTTCTGGGACCTCAGAGAATAAAACAACGACCCCTAACCTTTCAAACAGTGCCCACAGACTCCTGGGAAGACACTCGTTTCCCAGGAGGCTAGGCGAGTCAGGAAGGAAAGTAGGACCACCTAAAAACAGCAAATGCTAAAAAAACAAACAGCAAAAACGCTGCATAACATAACATAACATAACGCTGCCGCTACTGATGTTTTTATAACGGACAGTTTGCATGAGGCCTAAATCGTCCCTCTTTTTGTGTTTTCCTTTATTGATAAAAGTACCATTCTACCATTAAAATTGATATAAAGTACCTAATTTGTTTCTCTACCTTTAAAAATAGTTATTGTATAAAGCAAACATAGTAGTAAAAAAAAAAAAAAAAAACGCAATGTGTTTACAATTTTTTTTTTTTGGTGTATAAATTCTTAATAATCAGGATATGGGGACATGGGGGTTTGTCCTTTGCCCCATGTGCTTTAATGGCAAGTAGAGAAGTATTTTTTTTTTAATCTTCCCTATTTCTCCCTCGGCTTATGTACTTTAACATATGTTTACATAAGGTAACATTAGTTTATAGGCACGTGTTCATATATCTGGACATCTGTAACATGTTTCCTACAAATTAAACTGAACAAAATGCATGCAATTGCTTCTTTGTACAACACAGGTAAACTTAGAAGTGTTAGGTTAACCTCGTCAAAGCATATTGTATTAAAGTACAGCTATAGGCAAAACATTTTTTTTTGTTTTCACTTTGGATAGAGCAAGGGAGTGTTATAACCCCTGACAGTTTTTTTTTTGCCACCTGCGTCCCATTCGGGAGATTTTCCTTTACTTACGGTCTCATAGCCAAACAGGAAGTGAGAGGAAATCCAAACAAATTGTGGGATTTTCTTTCACTTTCACTTTCAATGATAACCGTACACAGCAGGGCTGTGGAGTCGGAGTCGGAGTCGGAGTCGAGGAGTCGGGGTCGGAGTCGGCAAACAATGCACCGACTCCGACTCCGACTCCTACTAAATTTAGATTGGAATTAAAATAAAAAAAAAGCAAGTTTAAATGTCCCAATTCACAAAAAGTTATAATTAATGACTTCTCTACTGTAAGAATAAAGACCAATGCATGCAGTGCCTCACGTAATCGCAAAACGAACACGTTAAGTGACCGTGAAGAAGCATGCTTTTCATGTGCTTCACTATATGGCACGCAACGCACAATTAGGAGCTGCAATACTTATACTTTCCATAGTGTTGTGTTCTGCTTTTACAGGGAACGCATGTTAGAGAACCAGTAAGTGTCCAAATAAAAAAATTCCAACAGGAGTTTTATAAAGCACTAAAAGAAGTTGAAAAGTATGATCGCTCATCAAAACTTACTGTTGAAGAAGCCATCCTTGTTTATCCAGAGATCGTTAGTGATGTGGCCAGAATAGTTACTGCAATGCCACCCACCCAAGTCAGTGTCGAAAGATTATTTCAGCCCTAAAAATAATAAAGTCTGACTTAAGAGCCTCTATGAAAGAGGATCTGGCAGAGGCAATTCTCTTCCTTAGAACTCTACATTGAATTGATTTGCATTTGCTAAGCCTAGAACTACATTTCAAGATTAATATAAACCATTTCTAGGTTTTGCAGATTTTGTTTTTGGTTCATTATAGATAAGCTTTGTTTTTGTTCTAAAACAACCAAATAATGTGGTTTGTATTTTTGAACTGGTAAAGATCCTGTTCCTGATGTTTATGCCTGCTGCTACTATCCAGCCACTTGATTGTTTTCATTGTGTTTGTCTTTTGCTTAAACTGTGCAATACAGCCAGTAGTTGCACAGCCAGTAGTCCTTTGGTAGGTTGCGTTTCTTTCCCTCAAGGAATGTATAAAATACATTCGCATATTAATACAGAGGAGTCGGAGTCGGAGTCGGAAGTACATAAAACTGAGGAGTCGGAGTCGGAACATTTATCTACCGACTCCACAGCCCTGGTACACAGGACAAATAAAGAGAGTGAATCTCCCTAACGGGGGCACAGACCGCAATAAACACCTGACAGGTTGCCTAATCCCTCTCCACTCTATCCAAAAAAACATTATTTTTGCCTTGGTTATATTTTAATATTACACCTCCTTTAGTACACTAGAAATAATACATCTGCTGGCGTTAATAAGGCTTTATAAACAAAGGCCTGGTTTTTGAGTGCATGTGTGTGTGTTCCAACTCTGGTCAGTAACATTATGCAACTGGTTTAAATATAACAACTGGCTGTTAGATAAGGCCTACAAAGGTCCAATTTGTCCTCTACTCGTGTCATCTACAGCGTTTGTATTTTCAGCCTCCTTCAAAACCCAGTTGGAGTCTTATGCCGCCCACACACGGTCAGAATTTCTGACAACAAATGTTCCATGTGAGCTTGCTGTTGGAAAATCCGACCGTGTAGGCTCCATCGAGACATTTGCTGTCAGAATTTCTGACAACAAATATTTGAGAGCTGGTTCTCAAGTTTTCCGACAACAAAAGTTTGTCTGTAGCCAATTTCGACGCACAAAAATCCTACGCATGCTCGGAATCAATTCGACGCATGCTCGGAAGCATTGAACTTAATTTTGTCGGCTCCTCGTAGTGTTGTACGTCACCGCGTTCTTGACTTTCGTTTTTTTTTGTGTGACCGTGTGTATGCAACACAAGTTTGAACCAACATTCCGTCGGAAAAAAATCCATGGTTTTGATGTCGGAATGTCCGATCGTGTGTACGTGGCATTAGGCTTCATCTACACACAGACTAGGTTGACCGCCATGAAGAAATAATACTGCTCTAAAGGCTAGTGATCCCTCAGATTGCTTCTGTCCTACTAGGACCGACAGGTGCTGGCTCAGTGCTGGCTCAGTCCTGGACTGCCGCACTCTGTTAAAAGACGTCTTTATTGGATAAAATCAAATCAAAACATAATCCAAAGTAGTGCAGTCAAAAATGAAAAAGTGGACAACAGGTCAAAAAGTGGCTAACATGTTTCACATCATAAGATGCTTACTCATAAGCCTCGTACACACGACAGAGTTTCTCGGCAAAAACCAGCAAGAAACTTGCTGGGATTTTTTTTTTTGCCGAGGAAACCGGTCGTGTGTAAATTTTTCGACGAGGAAACTGTCGAGCATCCCGTCGAGCCAAAAAGAGAGCATGTCTTCTTTTTCCTCGACGGGAATGGAGAAACTTGCCTTGTCAAGTTCCTCGACAGCCTAACAAGGAACTCGACGAGGAAAACTATGTGTTTCGCCCGTCGAGTTCCTCGGTCATGTGTACGAGGCTTTAGCCTTTGTTAGCCACTTTTTGTCCTGTTGTCCACTTTTTCATTTTTGACTGCACTACTTTGGATTATGATTTGATTTTATCCAATAAAGACGTCGTTTAACAGAGTGCGGCAGTCCAGGATTTTTTTCTAATCCCTAGGTTGATCACCAGCCATGGGACAATGCAAAATCATGGCTCAAGTTTGACACGTTATGTGGTGAAAACGCTTCTATCCTGAACGCGATTCTTCTGCGTTCAGAAGAGGGAGGTTGAATCGCCCCTAACCGTGGCAGCTTCTAAACTCTTGTGTACTGTACATGGACACACCACAGGCTTTTATGGAGTCTAGTTTAAGAGCTTTTGGCAGAAAAACACCAAAAAGCTCCTAAACTCAAGTTTATAAACTATTGTGTACATGAGCCCTCGCCAGCTTTTGTGAACACTGTGAGCAAGTTTGAGTAAAATTGTAATTCATTATACGTAAAATTAACAATTTGTAAAATAATTTGGTCCTGTAATTACATTTATTAATTTGTAGACATGTGCGTTCCCGTTCGTAACGAATGGATTTTCGTACAAATTTGTTCGTTTTCGTACATTCGTAACAAATCTGAAAGAACCAAAATATGAAAATTACGGAATTACGAATAAGCAAAATAACGAACAAGCGAAAATACGAACGTATGATTGGACAATCTTGCTAAAATACGAAACACCGGAAAAAGCAAAAGAACGAAAATGACATCGATAACGAACGATTTGCATTCCGTATTTTAAATCCTTTGTCTGTTCGTTTTTTCATTCGTATGTTCATATTTTCATTTGTGTGTTTTGTAAATCCGTTTCTTTGTCTATTCGTAAATGTGTGAACTTGTATCGTTCTTTCGAATGGGCATTGGGCAGTGTAGTTAGTGAGTGATGTATCTTACTTAATATCTTAGCCAATCAGCTTATCTCTTTTGTGCTGAGTCACATTGTACAGTGTAAAGCCTCGTACACACGATCGGACTTCAAACAAACTTTTCCGTGGATTTTTGTCTGAAGGGAGTTGGCCGGACTTTTGAAACTGAAAAAGTTTGTCCGATAGAGCGTACACACGGTCGGATTTTTTGGAAAACGCTTATTTTGACGTTTTATGGCAAAAAGTCAGACCGTGTGTACGGGGCTTAAGAGAAAGTATAGCTTAATATTAATTAGCCACGTGTTGCTATGTATTTACGAAAGTACAAAATTACGAATCCATTAAACAAAAATTATTATCTAACAAAATTACGAATTTCGAATCAACGGAAATAAATTAGACAGAATTACGAATCATTCAGTATAAACGAAAATAAAACTGTTACGAAAATACGAACGGGTCCGAATAGGAAAACTTGCGTCTTACGAAATACGAACGGGTCCGAATAGGAAAACTTGAGTCTTACGAAATTACGATTCTAGGGAACGAGACGAAATGGAACAAAAAAATATGAATATTTTTGTTGTGCAGACGAAACGGAACAAAAAAATACGAAAATTTTTGTTGTGCACATGTCTATTAATTTGGTAATTTGGGCTATTTATAATGGCGAGTTTTAAATTCTTGTATTTGTGCATTGACTGGATTGAATTCCGTTCTTTATGACAGAGACCCTGTGTTGGTCTTTACTTGGCTTAGCAAAAGGGACTTTCCAAGATCAGTCCTTAATTCAGACAGTTACTAAGCCTAAACTTGGCTGTATAATTACCGATCGGCTGGAGCTGCTGTCTAGATCTCCCCTTTTTTTAGGTCTTAATAATCATTTGATCCTCTTGAGTTTTACAGATTAGCCGTTCTTTCATGCCGGATGAGTCAAATTTACCCAGTGTCTTGAAAAGCATTAACCAACGATCTCACGATAAAAGGAGCTAAAACATATTACTTCGACCCAAAGTTGACCTTCTTGCAAAGCATTCATACATGTCACAGACAGCTCTGACTTGTTCAATGGAAATCTGACAGCCTTGGAAAAATGCCTTCAAGTTTGACTTTTTTTTTTTTTTTCCTCCCCTTCTTGCTACTGTCTAACTATAGTACTTTTGTTTGCCGGGCTCATGAAAGCAGGCTCCATGTCCTGTTGACAAAAAGGGCAGTGACTGAAAACTCAGTTTGAGATACTTGAAGTCAGACTACTGTGCAAAGAATTTTGTTTCCCCTCTTGCTCCTTCAGTGGATATGAAAAAAGTTTTATGAGAAGTGTGAGATACAATACTTATTGTTAGCAAGAAATATATTCTTTGGTAGTAGAGTGGATAAATCTCCAGAAAAAGTTTTCTAAAATTCAGGCAGATATAAAAGATATAAATGATTGCATCTCGGTATATATTAAAGTGGTTGTAAAACCATACAGACCACTTTAACCTACAGGTGAGCCTAGATTAAGGCTTACCTGTAGGTGCAACAAATATCTCCTAAACTTACACGGTATAGGAGATATTTGCAGAAAAGACTACACCAATGTCTATGGCGCCTGCACACCGTAGACAATGGCACAGGCGCACTGAGTGTGCCGTTAAGCCGCGTACACATGATCAGTCCATCCGATGAGAACGGACCGACGGACCGTTGTAATAGGTTAACCGATGAAGCTGACTGATGGTCTGTCGCGCCTACACACCATCGGTTAAAAAACGATTGTGTCAGAACACAGTGACGTATATCACAACGACGTGCTGAAAAAACGAAGTTCAATGCTTCTGAGCATGCGTGGATTTTTAACCGATGGTTGTGCGTACTAACGATCGTTTTTGACCTATCGGTTAGCAATTCATCGGTTAAAATTTAAAGCAAGTTGTCTTTTTTTTAACCGAAGGTTAAATAACCTATGGGGCCTACACACGATCGGTTTGGACCGATGAAAGCGGTCCATCAGACCGTTATCCTCTGGTTAACCGATCGTGTGTACAAGGCCTAAGTTAGGGCGGGAGTGACTGTCCCTTTGTATGTATTCGATTTGTATATTCAGTTGTTTGCCTGGAGTTCAGATTTAAAGGGATTCAGTTTCCTAAAGAATAAGAATACATAGAATTTAATACAAATTTAAGCTAATTTACCAAATTTGCACGCCTGTTTTTATAACCCTCCGTAGCTGTGTATGCATTGACAATTCATGACAAATTCATTACTATCTGCTTTATATCACCAATCAGCTGTACGTTGCTTGCCATTTTTTACTTTGCTTTGTTTTGTTTTTTTAAAGGACATTGATGTGTTTTCTGCATAGCAGTGTGTGAAGCTCCAGAGTGCAGTCTATAACTTGCATTATGTAGGGGTGATGAGTACAGTTCTAAACATAATGTTTTGATGGGTATGAGCACTACCTCTAATGGGAACAAAAATGGCATCTGGTATATAAAATGCCTTAAGGCTAGGTTCATACTTTTTTCGGTTTTCATGCATTTTCTAATGCACATTTTGCATATGCCTTGACATGTGTTTTCATATGTCATGTATTTTTTTTACAGTGTTGGCCAATAAAACACAATTTAGGCTTGGTACTGTGGGCTTGAAAGCATACTAAATACATCATAAATGCGTTACCATTGACTCCTATGGGTCTTAAAGTGATTGGAAAGTCTTGTTTTTTTTTTTTTTTTTTAAATAAAAAACATGTAATTCGCACCTGCTCTGTGTATTGGTTTTGCACAGAGCAGCCCGGATCCTCCTCTTCTTGGGTCCCTCACTGGAACTCCTGGCTCCTCCCTCCTGCCAGGTGCCCCCACAGCTTGCAATTGGGGTACCTAAGAAGGTGTGTTCCCGATCAGCGGCTCTGTGTGTCTATTCAAAAAGGGAGCTGTGGCATGGCCCCACCCCCTCCGTCTCCTGATTCGTTCACTGCCTGTGATTGATAGCAGCAGGAGCCAACAGCTCCCACTGCTGCCAAAAGCCAATCAGGTGTGCGAGTCCCAGGAGAGGCAAGGTTCTCGTTGACATCACTGGATCGAGAGGGGGCTCAGGTGAGCATTAGGGGGGCAGCCTGCTGCACACAGAAGGTTAAAACCTTGTGCCTTTACAACCACTTTAAACTGCATGAAAACAGACCTAAGCTATTTACAAAAACTCACTGCAGTGCATTGCACAGATGTACACATGCTCTATCTGTAATATTGCGTTGAGGACACATGCCTTTTATTGTGTTCCGATCCACCGTGTTTGCGTGCTTAAATGCAAATTTTGTAAACGTTATTGGGTAAGTGAGCGGGTAGGCAGATTTCACGTCCTGTATGTGGAACCTGAGATGACAAGGGCGGCCACTTGCACAGTTCCCATCCAAGCTCCCCTGAAAGTTGAGACAAGGTCTGCAGGGGTGATGGAATGGCCAGGGTGCAGTTACTGAAGATTGGAGCTCAGATGAGCAGGGGTACACCATGGATACACCAAGTTCAGTTGTAAGCAGAGTTGATTCATAAGCTGGGTCCAGTAACAGCTGAGCAAAAAGGAACCGACTTATAGGCAGGATCTGAGTCAGGAACAAACAGAGGTCAGCAACAAGCAAGCGGCAAGGTCAATGGACAGAATCTTGGTCAGAAATCCAGGCTGAGGTCAATAACAGAAAATACAGCTAACATAGGCAGACAAGGATAATCTGAAAGCAAGTCAGGTGGAAGCCGGATCAATTACAAGGTCATTATAAGTTTCAGGATCAGGAACACAGGAGAAAAGACTAAAAGGTAATTTTGCAATGCACTTGTACAGCGCTCAAGTTTATATAGCTTGCTTGGCGCCAGAGGAGGTGCCCGCATGCCTGTGTGCATCATTTCTCATTGGCATGATGTTCTGAAAGCAGAGATGCATAGATGAACAGATCTGAGTACAGTGGAACCTCGGATTACGAGCATAATCCGTTCCAGGAGAATGCTCGTAATCCAAAGTACTCACATATCAAAGCAAGTTTCTCCATAGAAGTCAATGAAATTGAAAATAATTTGTTCTGTATTGACTTCAATGGCATGCAATACCACATGTGGCCAGAGGTGGGGGGGGGAGGGTGTGCCGGAGAGCCTCGGAAACACCTGTAAAGGCCCGAGGACAGCTCGGCTGAACTCAGAAAGGATCAGGAACAGAGTTTTTCCAAGCATTTCCGATCGGCTCCTCTCAGCTCCCCACCTCAGGCCAAACGCGGTACTGCACACCGCGTTGGCTTGAATCCTGCTTGTTTTGTGAGACAACACACGCAAAACGAGTTGGGATTTTTCGAAATACAGTGCTCGTATTGCGAAACGCTCGTTAACCGCGTTACTCGCAATCCGAGGTTCCACTGTATAGCGTTTTTACATATTATGCTAACGTAGGCGCATTAATCTAATTAAATTTATAAGCAAAGTTTGAAATGGCATTGTGTGGTCTTCTGAAGCTGTCCTGTTCAACAGTCATCAAATGGTAGTGCCGCAACCACCGTGGAGATTGGTTCCAGTGTCTCCTCCACCCTCTGACTTATGTACATGTTCTTAATGATGTGGTCAGAGCCATGTAGGAAAATGTTACTTCCTACAATGTTTATCTCCAGATTCAAGCTGATTTGGCATTGCACATTGTCAATATTATCCTACAACCAACATCTGAAAGGAACAACAACAATGGTGACTATCTCTATTCCTTGGTTTGGTTTAATCTCGATGCCAGTTGTGTTATCACACAATGATGTCAGTATTTGGAAGTACTTTTATCAATGAAATTACACAACGGTAGAAACTAGTTTAATTTTACATTCAAGGTATTCTGCGTGGTAAAATCTATTCTAGCCCACAGACACGGATGAAGTTGTCTTTCTATGACCGTGGGCTCTGGCTCTAATTAAACATGAAACGCGCAGAGCACGGCAGCATAGTTTAGCAATTATCTTTAAATGTATTTGGTTCTTGGTAGATACAATCTGCTCAAATATCAAAGATAAGGGGCTTCCGAAAAAGCTATGATTCTAGCAGATTCCCTGAAACAGCTAGTGTCTTGAAGCTCTGCACACGTGGTAAATCAAATATTGTCTGGAAAGCAGAAACCTTCTTAATCCACCTTGGCATTTGGTGTACCAGGAAAAATGCATTTCGAGGGTATTTCCCTCAGCCAAAATTGGATACGTGTACAGAGCTTTAAGACCCTAGCGGTTTTGGCTGACCTGGAAATCTTACAGCTATGAGTTTTTGGAAACCCTTTTATCTGTTATGTTTGTGAGTAGTTTTTTTATTTCTCCAATTAATTTAATCTCTATAGTATGCTGCTGAACTTGTTGTGTTTTTTCGCATTTAAACAGCACTTTTGGATAAAGGTTGGCATTGGAAACCCCCTTATTTTTCAAATGACAAGTTACCTTTAGGAATGTTATAAAAATGAACAGTGAATACAGAGCCCCCCCTTCAGTACAGAGCTTATCCCCCACCCACATTCATCTGAGAGTGCCAGGAAAAAGTCCCAGACAAGGCCTGCAGGAGGAGCAGCTCAGCACTCCTGAGCTGCTTGAAGAGGCAAGCTGTCACTAGTAAACACAAAAGCCGGCGGAGTAAGGCCCCGTACACACGGTCGGTTTGGTCCGATGAGAATGAACCGAAGTTCATTTTCATTGGACCAAACCGACCGTGTGTATAGGCCATCGGTCTGTTTTCCTTTGACGCATGCTTAGAAGCATTGAACTTCGTTTTTTTCAGCACGTTGTGTGTTTTACTTCACAGCGTTCTGACCCGATCGGATTTTGAACTGATGGTGTGTACACACATCAGACCATCAGGCCACTTCAGCGGGGAACCGATGAAAACGGTCCGTCGGACCATTCTCATCGGTTTTGTCCGACCGTGTGTACGTGCCTTAGTGATTAGTGCAGAAAACTTTCTCTTCTGGCTTCTGTGTTTACCAGTGACAAGTCGGTGATCACAGGGCAGTGCCAGAGGTGGCAGTACAAGAACATTTAACAGCAATTTTTTTTTTATCATGTGTATAAATGTCATGCGATATTAGGGATTTGTGGAATGCCAAAAGTTTGTACATGGTACATGTTCTCTCCCCACTACACATTTTCCTTTTGCGTAGCTTAACCCTTCTATTCTGCAATAAGCCAGACTGAGTGTCATTTTGAAGTTTTTAACAAAACAGGGTGGGGCGAAACTATTGAGAAAAAACAAATACAGATACATATAACCAATATATGAAATATACAGAAATACAATGAACAAGCTAGGCTGTACATGGCGATAAGTAATTCTCTCCAGCGATGCTGTGTTTAGGGGATGCAAGCGGATGCAAGTTTTAGTCCAACATGTGCTCTGGTTGCTGGTTCCTTCTTTCAGTATCTAAAATTGAGTCTGAGTTCCCAGGATGCACCTGTTTCCTCTTCCTCAAACTGAAGAATGATGGGAACTTTTGTTAAAGGTGAAGAGTTTCTAGTAATTTACCACTGGCTCCATCTTGTGGTCAAATCTGATATTGTGGGCAAAACAAATTCATTAATGTCCTGTTGGAGGCAGAACAGTACAGTGTGCTCAACTTTTTGACTTTCGTGTGAGGTGCATAGCTGTTGACATTACACAGGGCAGCTTTTCCATGCAACCTTATACTTCTGCCATTGTGAATTTTATGGGAGAAGAGGTGGCATACAATAGCAGTAGTTTAGAGTGAGTGTGTCATTAGCTTTCCAGATAGTGCACTATGGCTCACAGGTGTGCCCATTTGGGGACAAGGTTTTCATAAAACTTGTCAGAACAGCCTGGCTACACTAGTTCCACCTGAAAGAAAAAAAAAATCATACTTCTGACCCCTTTTTGAGAAACAAGATACTCCGTATATGGACCTCTTCATGAGTAGGAACTTGTTGCCTGATGCTGTGGCAATTTGGAGATGCTTATTTTTAGCACAGCAGTCACTCCCTGTTCCTTGGTGGCTACACTCACTCCACTGTATCTGTAAAGAGAGTTATGGTTGGCGCCCATGCTGGACTTTAAACATCAGGGCAGCCATCACAAATTTTGGGGCCCCTTACACCGCTTTAGGCAGGGCCCCCCTGGAGCAGAGAACCGGGGTGGGTGGCCTCCTCTCTCCTGCTGCGAGATGATAAGCGGGGGGGGTTGTGGTAACGAAAGTGTAATCTCTTCTCTTCTCTCTCCCCTACCGCGAGTCTTCTCTTCTCTCTCCTGCCGCTAGTTACTAAAGTCAGACGAAAAAAAGAAACAGGGGGGACCATCGAGCCCCTTACAGGTGTAAAGCCTAAAAATGAAAACTAATGTAGCCACCCATAAGGACTGGTAAGCTACAGTATATAAAATTGTTCTTGGGTTTATTTCTGCTTTAGCTACATGGGCCATAGAGTATGCAATTGCTTCTAGGCCCTTGAGGTCAGGTGACCCAATAATTGTTTATTTGTTACCAAAGTGTGCTACCATATTCTGTTTAGGATGTATTTACCCTTCACATCCCACATTCAGTTTATTTTCAGGACCTCTCATATGGTTATTGGAATATCTTAGTGCACTGTATGAGATATGGTGGGAGAGGTTCTGGTAATAATGTGCACCAAGTGGCTCTGTTATGCCATTGGGACTAGCGCTAGCGGTGCAGTCGCCTGACCATTGAAACCAGTTTTTCTTTCGCAGCTTTACTTTAAATAGTATTGAAGAGTTTCTAAAGTGTCCTCTGGCCACTTAGCTCTGAGGAAACGGATATAGCCCTCAAAACACATCAGCTCTTGTATCTGCTCTTGAGTGTTCTTGAGGTTTCTACATTTGACATCAATTTCTTCTACTTGGATTTTGAATGTGGCACTGGTTGCACAATATGCTTATTTACCACATGGCTTTTGTGAGTATAATTGTGTGTGCTATTAATTGACAATATATTGACGATATAGCACAAGGCTGTTGTTTAGAACCTAAGATTTCCCCAATCAGAAGAGGGCAGCATAGCCTGAAGCATTGTCTGATATTGCATTAAAGATTGTTGTGATCATCAAGTCCTTTGTCTATAAAGACTACCTGCTGTCTCAGGCCTCGTACACACGACCGAGTTTCTCGGCCAAAACCAGCAAGAAACTTGCTGGGATTTTTTTTTTTTGCCGAGGAAACCGGTCGTGTGTACATTTTTCGACGAGGAAACTGTTGAGGATCCCGTCGAGCCAAAAAGAGAGCATGTCTTCTTTTTCCTCGACGGGAATGGAGAAACTTGCCTTGTTGAGTTCCTCGACAGCCTAACAAGGAACTCGACGAGGAAAATTATGTGTTTCGCCCGTCGAGTTCCTCGGTCGTGTGTACAAGGCTTCACTCAAATTTAGTGCTGATGTCTACCTTCTGATTGTTTGAATTGTGTCTGCAGTCCCGATCTTTGTCCCCGAACGCACAAGGCCCTAAACACTGGTACTACTCTGCACATTGTTTAGTCCAGTCTAGCCGCAGCCTGCCACAGACTTTGAGAGGCTAACTGCAGCAAGGCTGGGCACTGCACCATCCCTCCCAGGTGCACCAAAACCCAAGAAGGGACGCACTGCAAGTGTACGGCCCCGTGTGCAAGTTTCTTAAATGTGGCTGAACGCCTCTTCTCTTTTTTCACCTTCAGTGACTGCAAAGTAACATTTGGCTTCTCAGTTCAATCATGATGCATCCATGAGATTACTCTGGGCAATATCATTGGATGGACATACTTTTATTTCACCCATGCTGCATCGTAGGTTCAACTTCCATTGCTCCTGAGCCAAACGTCCCTTGCGGTCACTTATCCGAATTATTGCCATGTACATCGAACCTTAGCTAATTTACATGCATTGTTATTTGTATGTACTCCTGAAGAAGTGAGCGTTGACTCATGAAACGCATCAAGTTTAAGATGCAGTTTCATCCAAACATGTCTTGAGATATTGAACTTTTTTAAAGTGGAGTTCCACCCATAAATATAACATTACATCAGTAGTTTTTAAAAAATGTCATTAGTCCTTTACAATTTTTTTTTTTTTTTTAGATGCCTTCAAAGTGTTGTTGCTAGGCAGAATAGTTAATCTTCCCACTTCCTGCACCTAGGTGCTTAATGCTTCCTAACCTACACCGCACAGACTCCTGGGAATGTAGTGGGTGTAACTTTCCAGGAGTCTGTGCACTCCCCATCTCAAAGAATCATGTGACTTGGACAGCACAGGTGCTGAAACCTGATCTGACACTGCTTGTGCAGCACTGAGCATGTGCGAGATCTGCAAGGCTAAAATCCAGGAAGTCATACAGTCTGGCTTCATGATGCCCACACTTAAGATGGCCCCAGTCAATTTCTATTTTATAAAGTGTCTAAATGCTGTAACAACCTAACAAAACGGACCTTAGTTTACAGACTAACTTTACTAGAATACATTAAGCTTGTGTATTACAGGGGTATTTATATTTAAAAAGTGAAATTGTGGCCGGAACTCCGCTTTAATATATATATGTGTATATATATATATATATATATATATATATATACTGTATATATATACAGTATATATATGTGTGTGTGTGTATGTATGTCCTGTTATTGAATTACTGCAAATCAGTGTGATATTCAACTTGCATTCTATTTATTGTAATGAGATTTGTATTTATCAAGAAATTGTGAACCATGTTTACCATGTATATAGGGGTTGTGCGTGCTGCACCTCATTTAAAGTCCCAGTACGTACTCATGTTTTTATATATATATATATATATATATATATATATATATATATATATATATGGAATTGAGGTGCACCACTTGGGGGCACCAGACCACATATTTTATCTTCTGAATGCAAGTAAATGCGACTGCTTTAACCACTTAAGACCCGGACCAAAATGCAGGTAAAGCACCAGGCCCCTTTTTGCGATTCAGGCACTGCGTTGCTTTAACTGACAATTGCGCGGTCGTGTGACGTGACTCCCAAACAAAATTGGCATCCTTTTTTTTCCGCACAAATAGAGCTTTATTTTGGTGGTATTTGATCACCTCTGCAGGTTTTATTTTTTTGCGCTATAAACAAATATTTTTTGGAAAAAAAATGCAATATTTTTTGCTATAATAAATATCCCCCAAAAATATACAAAAAAAAAGTTTTTTCCCTCAGTTTAGGCCGATACGTATTCTTCTACCTATTTTTGGTTAAAAAAGATTGCAATAAGCGTTTATCGATTGGTTTGCGCAAAATTTATAGCGTTTACAAAATAGGAGATAGTTTTATTGCATTTTTATTATTATTATTATTTTTTTTTACTACTAATGACGGTGATCAAAGGTTTTTTTTTGTGACTGCGACATTATGGCGGACACAACAGACAATTTTGACACATTTTTGGGACCATAGTCATTTTCACAGCAAAAAATGCTATAAAAATGCATTGTTTACTGTAAAAAGGACAATTGCAGTTTGGGAGTTAACCCCTAGGGGGCGCTAAAGGGGTTAAGTGTGACCTCATATGTGTTTCTAACTGTAGGGGGCGGGGCTGGATGCGTGATGTCATTGATCGCCTTTCCCTATATCAGGGAACAGACGATCAATGACAGCGCCACAACGAAGAACAGGGAAGGTGTGTTTACACACACCTCTTTCCGTTCTTCAGCTCCGGGGACCGATCACGTGAGTCCTTTTAAGAGGGGCGTGGCGTGGGTGTGGTCCATGCCTACATACCTGTGCTAATAGGTGTCCCTCTTTCCCATTTCAAAAAGTTGAGAGGTGTACTTCAAAGCACATTATTTTAGTGAGCAAATACCGTGCATCTGTTTTTAAACTCTTGTGTCTTGTGTCTGTCTCTATGTCTTCGCAGTGTTGAAAGCAAACTGTCTTTCTTTTGTTACAGGTGGCAAAAGTAGAATATGTAAGAAAAAAACCCAAATTAAAAGAAGTTCTGGTGAGATTAGAGGAGCACCTGGAATGCACTTGTACAAATTCTAATTCAGATTATCGAGAAGAAGAAACTGGTAAGAACATTTTAACTTTCTTGTTTTTGTTGCAAAGTTAGTTCTCAAACACAATTACATTGCACACCTACAGATTTATTTAATTAGGGAAAGAGAAGAATTAATATGCAGTAATTCAAATCAGCAAATCAGGAATCTTCTTGGATACACGTGAGTGCTTTGCAATTACTGCACTTTGTTCTTTACACAGATCTACAGATAAAGGGCTAAAATAGCATTTATAATAACTAATACTTGATATTGCTGTAAGGATTACAAACTGGCAGTTAAAGATAATTAACAGCTTTTTTTTTTTTTTAATACAGCTTTCCTTTATAGCTTATGTGACTTAGTATTTGACATTTTAAAATGGTTTGTGGCTCAATTGATTTCATTATTGCCATGGGTGATGGTAAGATACTGCTTAGATGGCCATGTTGCCTTGAAGTTAGCCTTTGATGGAAGCAGGAAAAGGTAAAACTTTGCTAAAAATGGGACTTTCTAAGGTTCAGCTGGACAAATGGCTGATTTAATAACCAGTACATTCGATAAAGCATGGGAGGCATAAGCATGGCACATAGGTAGCATAAGCATGGCACATGATAGCATAAACATGGCACATAGGAGGCATAAACATGGTACATAGGTGGCATAAACATGGCACCTAGGTAGCATAAACATGGCACCTAGGTAGCATAAACATGGCACATAGGAGGCATAAACATGGCACATAGGTGGCATAAATATGGCACATAGGTGGCATAAACATGGCACATAGGTGGCATAAACATGGCACATATGAAGCATAACTATGGCACATGGGTAGCATAAACATGGCACATGGGTAGCATTAACATGGCACATGGGTAGCATTAACATGGCACATGGGTAGCATTAACATGGCACATGGGTAGCATAAACATGGAACATGGGTAGCATAAACATGGCACATAGGAGGAATAAATATGGCACATAGGAGGCATAAATATGGCACATAGGAGGCATAAATATGGCACATAGGTAGCATAAACATGGCACATGGGTATCATAAACAGGGCACATACAGTAGGAGGCATAAACATGGCACAGCATCTGACCTAAAGAAAATATGTGCATGCTTGTTGAGTTAATGTAAGTCACTTTAGCCCTAATTACCAACCCATGCAGCTGGCACCTTATTGGTGGCTAGATACAGTCGATCATACAAAGCGTGCTAAACACCGCCCACCGCGTCTATTACAGTGTCAGTTTCTCAAACTGAGGGCTCTCATGGGGATGGCTTAGCGCACTAATTTTTTTTTTTTTTTGTCGTCTTTTTGTTGCCTGTCTTGGGCTTTTCCAGTTCACAATAAAGCCGGTTATTAGAGTAAACCGGTACCACTAAAAAAGAGGCCGCTTGCCTTATTTGGGACTGCATTGCGCACTGTTGCCAGGTGCAGAGGCACCTAGCAACAGTGAGCATTGATGCTTTTTCATACAAGTAGGGTTCTTGACAATTACCCAGACTCCAGAAAAAGGAGGAGTGTACCTCTGGAGCCTAGTGAGAGTAATCTCATATTATCCTTACAACAGAGTCTTCCTCAAACACAAAACAATAATTTAAAGGGTATTTCCACTTTTGCATTAAAATTAGAATAACACCTACTTTATTTTTGTTACATATTCCCATTTGCCTAACTTTAAGGCCCCATTTAGACCTGTGGTTTTTATCAGGCCACAAATTCCTGCGGGAAATTCAGTGGAGGTTATGTGAACAGCTGCGGATAAGAAGCCCCATACAAAGCAATTAAAGGCTGACACTTGGAGCTTGCAGCCATTTGTGGGCGGATGATTAGGCCATCCATAGGTAATCACTACATGTCCGATTACAAGGCTGTGGATGATTTTAGCCTCTCATTGCTTTGCTTGCAGCTGTCCATATAAACCCCACTGTTTCCTGCAGGAACTTAGTCCATGAATCGCAGGTGTATTTAAAAATGTCTGCTTGCCTGTTTACTTGCTGAAAACTTTCAGATTAACTTGTACCCCCTTCCTGCCCAGGCCATTTTTCAGCTTTCAGCGCTGCTGCACTTTGAAGGGCACATTGCGCAGTCATGCAACACTGTACCCATATGAAATTTGTATCAATTTTTTCACACAAATGGAGCTTTCTTTTGGTGATATTTAAAGTACCATATTTATCTTCATATAACGCGCCCCGGCGTATAGCGCGCACCCCCAACCTAGAAGGAAAATTCCTGGGAAAAAAAGAAATACTTACAGTTTGTATGCCCCTCGTCGGTGTCTTGCACGGCGTCCATTGCGTTCAACGGCGGCCTTGTCCGGTCCGGCGGCCATCGTGGTGTCCTCCCCGCTGTGTTTTTCAGCCGATCCCCACTTCCCGCGCTGTGTTTGAACCACTCCGCCGACATATACCGAGCGCAGTACACTCGGGTATACTCGGGCAGGCTCGGCTCCTCTCACGTAAAGGACGTACAGGACGCACAGGACGTGACCACGAACGGAGCCGAGCCTGCCCGACTATACCCGAGTGTACTGCGCTCGGTATATGTCGGCGGAGTGTTTCAAACACAGTGCGGGAAGCGGGTATCGTCGTATATCGCGCACCCACTATTTTTCCCTGATTTTAAGGGCAAAAAAGTGAGCGGTATACGCCGATAAATACGGTAATACTAAAGGTTTGCGATTTTTTTTTAAAAATAACAAACATGTCATACTTACTTCCACTGTGTTGCCCCGATCCACCTGTTCTGGGGTCCCACAGCGGCTCCTCCCTGCATTAGATAACCCCCTCTGGGATACTCTCTCCCGAGAGGGTTACCTTGTGGGTGCGCTCCTGAGATATACACTTGGCACGCATAGATGGCAAGTGTATCACTTGGCCCGGCGCTCGCATCATTGGATTTAATTGACAGCAGTGGGAGCCAATGGCTGTGCTGCTATCAATCTACCCGATCAAAGCTTGGGCTCCACTGAGAGAAGGATGGCTGGGACACGCCCACAGAAATTTGGGGGGTTGGGTCAGTAAAACGGGGGGGGGGGCACAGGATGCATTAATGTGAAAAAAATGTAGGTTTACAACTCCTTTAATTACCACTGTTTTTTTTGTTAAATAAACGAAAAAAGACTGAACATTTTAAAACACAAAACGTGTTTTTGTCATCAAATTTTGCCAATGAATAATCTTTCTTTAAAAATTTTGACCAAAATGTATTCTGCTCCATTTATTTTGGGAAAATAACCCAAATCAGTGTATATTATTTAGTCTCTATCATTCACAAATTATCGTGTAGTGAGGTAAAAAAGTATTTGATCCCTACGTTTGCCCACTGACAAAGAAATGATTAGTCTATAATTTTAATGGTATGTTTATTTTAACAGTGAGAGACAGAATAACAACAAAAATATCCAGAAAACGCTTTTTAAGTTATAAAGTGATTTGCATGTTAATGAGTGAAATAAGTATTTGATCCCCTATCAATCAGCAAGATACAGGTAAAGGGCTTAGATTAGGAAAACTCTCTTAAAGGGAGTGCTCATAATCTCAACTTGTTACCTTTATAAAAAAAAAATCTCCACATCCACAGAAGCAATCAATCAATCAGATTCCAATCTCTTCACCATGGCCAAGACCAAAGAGCTGTCCAGGGATGTCAGGGACAAGATTATAGACCTACACAAGGCTGGAATGGGCTACAAGACCATCGCCATTGTGCAATTATTCGCAAATGGAAAAAACACAAAATAACTGTCAATCTCCCTCGGTCTGGGGCTCCATGCAAGATTTCACCTTGTGGAGTTCCAATGATCATGAGAATGGTGAGGAATCAGCCTACGACTACACGGGAGAATCTTGTCAATGATTTCAAGGCAGCTGGGACCATAATCATCAAGAAAGCAATTGGTAACACACTATGCCATGAAGGACTGAAATGCTGCAGCGTCCACAAGGTCCCCCTACTGAAGAAAGCACATGTACAGGCCTGTCTGAAGTTTGCTAATGAACATCTGAATGATTCAGAGGAGAACTGAGTAAAAGTGTTGTGGTCAGATGAGACCAAAATCGAGCTTTTTCGCATCAACTTAATTCCATGTGTTTGGAGAAGGAGGAATGCTGCCTACGATCCCAAGAACACCAGTGCCCCTGTCAAGCATTAAGGTGGAAATGTTATGTTTTGGGGGTGTCTTTCTGCTAAGGGGACAGGACAACTTCACAGAATCAAAGGGACGATGGACATGGCCATGTACCGTCAAATCTTAGGTGAGAACCTCCTTTTCAATGCCAGGGCATTGTAAATGGGTCTTGGATGGGTATTCCATCATGACAATGACCCAAAAGATATGGCCAAGGCAACAAAAGAGTGTCTCAAGAAGAAGCACATTAAGGTCCTGGAGTGGCCTAGCCAGTCTCCAGACCTTAATCCCATAGAAAAAATGTGGAGGGAACTGAAGATTTGAGTTACCAAACATCACTTGGAGAGAATCTGCAAAGAGGAGTGGGACAAAATCCCTCCTGAGATGTGTGCAAACCTGGTGGCCAACTACAAAAAAAACATCTGACCTCTGTGATTGCCAACAAGGGTATTGGCATCAAATACTAAGCCATGTTTTGCGAAGGGGTCAAATACTTATTTCACAACCTTCCATTAAAATTATAGACTGATAATTTTTTTTCAGTGGACAAACATACAAAATCAGCAGGGGATCAAATACTTTTTCCCTCACAGTATGTACAGTATATCTGAAAATTTATCAAAAGGTCTATCTCATTACTTGATGCCCAAAAATGTCAGGACAGTACAAATAGCCCCAAATTAACTATTTTTAGAAAGTAGACAGTCCAAGGTATTTGGTAAGAGGCATGGCAAGTTTTTTTGGGGTTGTTGTCACAATATTTGGAAAATTAAGAAATTTAAAAAAAAGTTTTCTTCGCAATGTATTTTTTTACATGCTGTCACCAATGCAGTACAGCATCATATAACTGGTATGGCGGTGATCAGTATGTAAAAAATAAATAAATACAAAAATTTTAATTTTTTCACCTTTTTTCCTATTTTGTTTATTTCATTATTTCTTACATTTGTTTTTCTGTTTTTAAAAACAATGTGACCAGAGCAACACAGTGTTACCACAGTAATCAGGAATTTTTTTTTTGTAATCAGAATTTTTTAATTTTTTAATTTTAATTATTATGATTACAATTCATTTCATTGGTATAAGCAACCATTTTTACTGAATGAAACTGATCCATTCAGTGAGTATTGTTGTGGTTAGCTGTGATATGCCAGATCTAATCACATTGTACAGATGGGCTGTGATTAGCCCTGTCTGTACCTTGTGATCACTGTGACCAAACACAGCTAGCAACACAAATCTACGCAATGAATGGCATGAAAGGAAACTATCCTTTGTTTACAATTGTTACGTGATTTGCTGTGATTGGTCACGCTGACCAAACGGTACAGGCAGCAGGTCAGTACAGTGATCTGTCCTCAGCTGTATCTGGTGGAGGGGCATTCCAAAAACATGTCATATGACGTCCATCTGGAACAACAAAAGTCCTGCCTGGTCGTCATTTTGCAATAGGCCAGGCGGGAAGTGGTTAATGATCAGTGTGGTGCCTTCTTACAATGATGGTTAGTAAACTGCCTTCTTGCACTGGAAGTCAGTGGGCAAGTGCCCTCTTACACTATCGGTAAGTGGAAAAGTGCTCCCTTACATAAATTATTAGTAAAGGATTGCCCCTTTACATTTGTGGTCAGCATAGATGTGTGTTTACATTGGATGTCAGGGGAAAATAGTCCCCCTTCCATCCATGGTCAGTGTAGATAGTGCCTCCAATATTGGATATCAATGGAAAATAGCACCCTTCCATCCATGGTCAATGTAGGTGAGAGATCAATCCACCATTGCCCACTGCTAAAGGAACCTCTTATCAACATCTAAAGGAACTCTAGGGTTCTAAGGAACCCTATTTGAGAATTCCTGGTCTCAGCCTTAGTAAGTATTTAGCGAACATGGATTTTACAACTTAAAGGGGTTGTAAAGGTAAAAAAAAAAATTCTCCTAAATAGCTTCCTCTACCTTAGTGCAGTCCTCCTTCACTTACCTCATCCTTCCATTTTGCTTTTAAATGTCCTAATTTCTCCTGAGAAACCCTCACTTCCTTTTCTTCTGTCTGTAACTCCACACAGTAATGCAAGGCTTTCTCCCTGGTGTGGAGTGTCGTGCTCGCACCCTCCCTTGGACAACAGGAGAGTCAGGACGCTCTCTACGTTGCAGATAGAGAAAGGAGCTGTGTGTTAGTGGGCGTCCTGACTCTCCTGTTGTCCAAGGGAGGGGGCGAGCACGACACTCCACACCAGGGAGAAAGCCTCGCATTACTGTGTTTAGTTACAGACAAAAGAACAGGAAGTGAAGTGAAGAAATAAGGACATTTAAAAGCAAAATGGAAGGATGAGGTAAGTGAAGGAGGACTGCACTAAGGTAAAGGAAGCTATTTCGGATTTTTTTTTACCTTTACAACCCCTTTAACTTAAAAGATATTTGTATCTATAATATGTAAAACGTATGTTCTCATAAAAAAAAGTATCCTAAAAGTTCAAGTGTTATTATGCCTTTACAATGGCCACCTCCATGCCTTTTGTGTACCTGAGTTATCAGGATTCGTGTGAACCATCGAGGTTCTATAAAGGCTGCAGAGAAACTACATGTAAAGCTTCTATTCTAGATGAACACGTTAAAAAAATACAATCATAGGTGCTTAACTCTTAATAAATATACACATTTTCTGTTTGCATTCAGATAATCTTGTATTCTTAAAATTCTGGTATGCAATAGCCCTTTTGATAATGTACACGGGTTTGACTTAGTCAAGGTCATTTCTCTAAGAATGAATGATTGTGATCTTCGTTCAGGCTAGTGTTGTGGAAATCTCTACTCAGTGCTGTTATCATTTACAGTCTAACAGCTGCCAGTTTCAGACAACCCTTAGAATACATTTATTGAAGGAGCCTTGCACTGTTTTTTTTATTTAAAAGGAGTTTTCTTCTCAGTGTAGCGGTCATGCATGGCACCGTAACATGGGTGGCTTATGAAACTGTATACCCTTGTGTACCTGTCCTTGTCCTAGCCAGCATTAAGCCATATTCAGTCCACAGACCCTTGGGAAACGGGTGGGGTAGAACACTTACATGGGTGCATGACTACTAAAGGAGTTTCTTTCATTTTTTTTTCTTTCATTTTTGAGAACTTGCTAACTGCAATACATTTTCTTACAACATTCAAAAGAAACTATAAAAAAATGAATGTTGTTGGACTAATTTTCCTGTTACATAGCTAATGCCCAACTTTTTTTGCCGCCTGTGCCCCTTTTAGGAAGGTTTTCACATAAGACAAGAAGTGATGGGATGTCTCTCCAACAGGGAAATAGACAAAAATAGACACAGTTTTATTAGAGTGAGGCCGCGTACACGCGATCGGTCAAAACCGATGAAAACGGAACTGAAGGACCGTTTCATCGGTCCAAACCGATCGTGTGTGGGCCCCATCGGTCAGTTATCCTTCGGTCAAAAGAACTTGCTTTAAAATTTAACCGATGGACGCCTAACCGATAGGTCAAAACCGATCGTTAGTATGCAAAAGCATCGGTCAAAATGCCGCACATGCTCAGAATCAAGTTGACGCATGCTTGGAAGCATTGAACTTCGTTATTTTCAGCACGTCGTGTGTTTTACGTCACCGCGTTCTGACAAGATCGTTTTTTTAACCGATGGTGTGTAGGCACATCAGACCATCAGTCAGCTTCATCGGTTAACTGATGAAACGGTCCTTCAGTCCGTTTTCATCGGTTATGACCGATCGTGTGTACGCGGCCTTAGGAAGGGTTAGAACTTCTGATAGTATTTTATTGCTGACCATTCTTTTCTTTCCTGGTGACTTCTGCACCCCTCATTTTCTGCATGAGCTTCACACGGGAGGAGGGGAAAGAAAATCTTACCAGTGATCTTAACACTATCCAAAAAATTATTTTTATACAATTAATATTATATTATATTTAACCATGTTTGTTTGAATTGCTGCTTTAAAATGCTACACTTTCTTAAGGCCACACGTTGAAGCGTGTTTATGACTGCATTTGGTATACATCTTATGATACTTTTTAAAGTGACTTTGATTTTACTTTATATTTTCTCGACTGACCAGTATAAAAATGTATTAAATTAATGCTCATTGAAAAATTTAAATCTGCTCCCCAATTTTTAATAAAGGGGCTTCATTTTACTTCAGGCTCTTTCTTACAGGTTGAAGAAAATTGGAGCACCCTTTTACTGAAAAGAAAGGGGAAATGGGTTTCCATATTAACAACATCAATGATAGTTTCATACATTTTTGTGATATGTTGAGCCTGGACAGTGTAAGGTGGTGACAGGGTCACTTTAAACTGTTTTGAAACCATACATTTTTGTAAAGTCGTTGGATCAGACTAATTAACCAGCTTGTTTCAGGAAACTGCCTTTTTAAAACACATATTTGACTGAATAAAATAAGTTTCCTTAGGCCTTTTCACCAGCCCTGCCCTTGTGTTAACAGGAAGGCCTAGGGAAACAGGTAAAAAACGGAAGCGAAAAAAACTAAAGCCTGCCTAATACCCAGCTGGAAATAATTTTTCTCGGCAGGTAGGAACTCTGAAAAATAACCACCAGCATAAAAAAGATTTTAAAAAAATTCCCCAAGCTTTTAATCATCTGTTTATCACGTCAACACAATCACTTGTTAAAATCTTGACACTGTTACCTTAAGGCTTCAAACAGATTATATATGATTGGCTTTCATAATTCTCATAATTTTCTTCAAGCTACACATCACCATGAGCATCTCGCATTCCTCGGCTGTCTCCCTATTTCACCTCTCCTGTGTGTATTTTATTTTATTTTATTTTTACAATCCTTGTGCTTCAGCTTAACTGATCTGGAATGTGCCTCTTTCTATGCAAATTATTTTTATTTGGGGCTTACAATGCATGAATGGTTTGTTTTGCAGGAAAAATTCTGATGGATTGTAAATGGTAACTGGAAAAATATTCAGCCTTGTCATTCCACAAAATATGTATTTATGCAATACTCAGTTTTATTGTGAAAAATAAATAGCAATGTTGCTTACAAAAACTACCAGCTATAGATCTGTTTAGTACAACTGATACATTTCAGGCACTGTACATTATAACAAATATTACGCATTTTGTAGATGCTAACTGTTCTGTAGAAACTGAGAGAAGATGTTTAATTACAATTTCTGGATTCCTTTAGGAGTCCAAAGTTCCCGGGAGGCTTGACTTTACCATACTTACCTGATCACTTGTAGTATGGTCATAAGAAATACAGTATCATTGACCAATAGTCCATTGACTTGTAGTCTTATGCCTAGTACACACGATCGTTTTTCCAGTCGGGAAAACTGCCTTGTTTTCCTTTGGCTGGGGAAACCCGTCGTGTGTATGCTCCTTAGCAGTTTTCTTGGCAGGAAAACTGCGGTTTAAAAAATTAGAACATGTTCTCTTTTTTCTCGCCGCGAATTGCAGCGTTTTTTCCCCCACAGTTTTCCTATGGGAAACACTGCGAGGGAGCATACACATGGCCGGTTTTCCCGACCAAAGTTCTCCTGGCAGTTTTCCTGTCCAAAAAAACAGCCGTGTGTACAGGGGAAAAGGGACCGAGCCGGTTCTCGGTTTTTACCTCGGTTTTCGCGGCCGTCTTTTGACCGTCGGGAAAAACGATCGTGTGTACTAGGCATTTGAGTTTATCTCATCAAACATTAAACTTCCACTAACCGTAAGGGAGGTTCCTGGGCTGCTATATCCCAAGCAACAAGTTATCTACAAGTGTTAAATGGGTTTAAAGATCAGGTGTGCTAGGCCTTGTGCAAACCCTTATGTGGTTATGATTCTCCTTCTGCTTGTTTGATGTTTTAGCAAATAATCCATAACATTTGTTACTTCCTTACTTACTTGTGCCTTGTAGGAGCATAGTTGATCTAACATTTGCTTTTTAGTTATCTGTGCATGAATTGGTTTAGCTTAATTGAAAATTGGCTCTGATTTATTTGTGCCAGGGCTGGACAAATCCTCAACCATTGGATAATTTTGGGACTAGTTTTCTAGAGCACTTTCTGTAGTTGGAACAATTTTCTTCCTTGGCTTTAAAAAAAATGGCAGCAGAGACTACATTGGCCAATGTGCTTTGGAGTTCAACAGAAATGTGTCCACATCTGTTAGAAACCTTATATTGAAAGTTACAGCTCTAAATGTGGCACATGATCACTTTATATTTTTTATAGTAAAGAACAAGTGAGATGGGTGGTCCAGGTGTATGAACATGTCTTACCTGTGTTTTATTATTGGATTCCCAAGTTTAATAATTTGGTTTCTTGCAACAAATTTAAAGTGATCTGAATGGTCAAATCTTAAGATGTATTGATATACGTGGGGTGGTAGTCTTTAATACAAGCCTGTGATTAGGTTTTGTTAGGTTTGGGAATTTCCCTATGTTTTTTAAGGACTTTCTTACATTTGCCTGGGAACAAAGAGTTCAGTTGTGTGTGTTTTTGGGCTTCAGTTGGCCATTCAGCTATTGTATCTCCTTGTGTAGTAGCGGAACTGACTGCTCAAAGCATGCAACGCTTCATGTTTTGCCATACAAATCTCTTAATGACTGCTTTTGTGTTCTTAAATGTTTAAATATTTGTTTAAGAGGAAAAAAGAGGTTTCCAGTCAGACGCATGTGGAAATAGATTGTTCTGTTGAACTGAGCTTGGTGTAGTCTTAATGGGTGAAAATACTGTTTTTTTTTTTAAATCCCTTGATCTTGATTCTAATGAAGCCTGAAGGAATGAAAGGGAAGTCTAAATTAAATATGGATTTACATTTAGTCATGTGGTAAAAGTGGGGATCTGGCTGTTGAAATGAGGAAAGATATGTTGTGGTTGACAACTATCTTTAGCTCTAATCCAGTGTTCCTTGGATTTTATAGTTTCAAGAAGCCCCTAGAAACAGCAAAATCATTAGCCGCCACAAGGCACATGCTATATCATGAGTTTGCGTATACTTTAAAGAATCAATAGCTGGCCTTGGGGCAGACTTGGAATATACATTTTTAGGTTGCTTGGGAACACTTTACAAACTCCAATTTAATAGGTCCTGTTTGTGGTCAGGCAATGGAAACTGTCTTTCAGTATGTCAAATGCTCTATGTTTGATTTAAAGGCATTGGTATGTTACAGCTATGCTTTCCAGCTGATTATGTGTCTTTAGCACAGAAAAAAATCTTCAGAAATAAGATAGATGATGATAATTTGGAACTTAAAGCAACCCTAACCAAGTTGGGTTTATAAAAGCTTGGGAATAACAGTCCGTGCATTAGTAGAGGGATTGCACTTGCTTATCTCGTGGTCCTTGTCTCCTGCCTCCTTCACATTCCAGCCATGTGGCCTCCACTGTTTCTTTTGCATTCAAGACTTCCAGGAGTGTCGGATGTGTGTATCACCTGCCATATTCAGTGGTCTTGTCCTCTGACCTTAATGTTACTGTTGAGTGCTGTAGTAATGTAGAGGTCGGAGATCTCCCCCAGTATCAAATGCCAAACAGTCTTGCAGAGGTTGCTGCTCTGGATCAGAGAAAAAGTAGGAGATGTGAGTTGCTGATGAGTTAAGAAGTGCTCAACAAATTTTTTAGTAAAGCAGTTGGGATGGGGGAAAAAAGTATGCATAGTCAAATTTGAAGTATTATGTAGAGCTCTGGAGCGAGATAGTCCAGTCTAGGTGTCAGCATGTGTTGTAAAGTAGTTGGAGTATGTGATTAAACTCACTGCAAAAGAAAATGGCAGCTTTACTGAACTGTACAAAACTGAATAAAAAAATACATACATTTTTTAAATTTAAAAATGTGTTCATAGTCACAATGAATGTAAAAAAAATGACCTGTAAATGTGAGAAGCGTCATACAGTATATATATTTTGTGGACTAGCTGAATATGTTTTCAATTTACGTAACTTTTAATTTGTGTGGTGTAAATTATATTGTATTATAATAAGGAACTTTCTTTTTATTTACAGATGTGAGGTGAAAATAAGCTGGAAGGAATCATCTGGGACTTGGATGTACACACTTTGTTACATTCCTGAATCTTCTACGTATGGTGCTTTTATAGACTTTTTTTTTGTTTTCTCTTTTTTTTTTTTTTTGTTTCCTTGTGTGGAAAGACAGGATTAGGAAAAAAGAACAAAAATAAGAAAATAAAAAGGTTCAAAGGACACTTTGTGAGAACAAAAGAACAATGTACATTTGTTTATTGTGACATCAAAGCAAGTATTGTAGCATTCTTACACAGAAGAGACACTTCCCCTTGTCAGAAAACTGCTGCAATCAAACAAAATGGCAGATTGGTTGAAAAAAAAAAAAAGGATATGTAAAAAACAAATAACATAAAACTGAATACAGACCTGATATGAAAGCAGCTGTGCTTTATGTCTAGCGATGTGCCTGCTAACACTGATGAAGATGGATGGTCATTGACAGAATAGTGGCAATGAAAAGACCAGGAATGTATCAACCGAACTTGTCTACACAGAGACTTGCGACACAATAAATCCTTGCTTTGTGATGTTTAAGTCTTCACAAAAACCTGGGAAGCCTTAAAGGACTTTTTTTGTTGTTATTTTACTCCGTAGAGTAATTATTATTACATTGTGGGGGTAATTTAATTAATGCAGCACAGTCATGGCACTAAGGCTGAGTTCACATGGGCTTGGATGCAAAAGCGCATTCAGCTCCGGCACGTTTTCTGGCGGTGTTCCGTCCGGCTATCAGATGCTTCCAGGGGGCCTGCCGGGAAAGTAAGAAAAGTCTAAAGACCTGCAGCAATTGGTGCATACATGATGCTGCAGAAAAAGGTCTGGGCAAAGCAATTTAACACAAGTAAAAAATGCTGATCATTGGTATATCCTGAGCAGTTTGACTCAATACACCCTTCTGCCCTGGATTTTAGGGAGGTTCTCAGCCGGCGTTTGGATAGCACACTGAGCGCTTTCTTAAAGCCCTTGTGAACAAGGCCTAAAATATCACTCGCTTCAAATTTGGTCTGTTGTTCTTTGTGATCACCATTGGTCATTTTGTAGCAGTGATCTTCCTAGTGTTGACTTTTGTGTGCGTGTGTGTGTGTGTGTGTGCGCGCGTGTGAATGTGTGCGTGTTTCTGTATTCAGTCCTGCCTGCCGAAAATTAGAAAAAAAACAATAAAATATGTATATTTGATATATAGATATATATATATGTATTTTATTTAATGACATTCAGTTTACCAAGCTAATTGGATTTGAAAAGCACTATGTAATGCTTCTAATATAGCCCTCTTGTCTAGAAACACCTGATGTGTATACAAAGAATGCAATCGTCTTGTGGGCGCAACCAGTGTTCAAGAGAAGCAGCTTTTAGAAATGAACTAGCAAGACAGTTTGCAAAAATATTGTTCAACACACAAATTGCTACCACTATGTGGAGGCAACAGGTACTATCTGAGAATTTTTGTTTTAATCAGTATTTGTCTGTGGGGTCTCTGTGTTAGGACAGTTGTTAGTGTTTTTCAAGTAAAAAAAGAAAAAAATAGAAAATGATGGCAAAAAAGCTGTATTTTTATTTGCGTTGTTTCCTTTATACACAGCCCCCAAATTGTCTCTAACGTATGTTAGGAGGACTTGCCAAGTGCACATACATTTTCCTTGCAAACCTTTCAAATTGTTTCAAATTGTCTATGCTCCAGTATGCTGCTGCAATAAATTATCACCATTGATTTTGCCTGCCTTTGTTGCAAAAAGGTAATTCCCAGGTCAACTTTTTAGGTGAATCCCCGTATTTTTTGATAGTGTGAGTGTTGGCTTGGTCGAGCAACCTTAAGCTCTCTATACTGTCATTACAAGATAATTGTACGTATACTTATGCAACACTCCTTGACAGGCCAATCGTATAAACAGAACCTACTCTGCAGATCTACTAAGGCAAAAATAAGGAAGGAAAAAAGAAAACATCAGCAGATGGATCATCAAAATGCTTTATTTGCAAAACACAAAAATTGAACGCAGAATGGTGCCTGCCATGATTTAAAGGGGTGCGTGGGGTTTTAGCTCCCTTGGGGGCCTGTATTTACCAATAAAACATGCTTTTTCTGGTCTCTTCCAATATGCCAGTGAATGGAACAGGCCATGAGTGGGATGGCCATTGATGATCTTTGCGGGAGTCCTTCAACAATGCTTTACTTGGTAAATGTAAACTGATAGCTTGTGGTTACCACTTGTAGGACTTTTTTGGTGGCAGGCCTCTTTCAGGAGTTTTCTTCAAGGGAATAAAATGTACACAATAAGCCCCTTCAAGTCTACAAGAATGAACACACCTTTAAATGAAAGTACAGCTCAAATGATCATTATAACCGTGTCCTTGCTTCGACATAAAGTTTGTGTTTCCTGTTTTGGTAGCTGGTGGAAACAAGATTCTCCCCTGGTTTATTAAAAGAAAAATGTCTGTGTGTTTGTGTGTATGTATATAAAATATATACACATATAAACGCATATACATAATAAAATGTGTGTACATATATATTTACATTCAAAAATATAAATATATTATGAAAAATGTTTACTGTTTAAATATCCCATTTGATCCTTTTGATCTGGCTTATTTTTAATGAATGGAGAGCAATTACAGAAAAAAAAACATAAATACAAAACTGCTATGACTTTATAGTATTTTAGTATTTCCTCTAGCAGGATGTAAGCTAATTGAACCATACAAATGATAGGAAGAGAAAAGGTATATCTAGTCCATCCAGAAATGTTGTTTCCAATGTGTCTACATAAAGATCTAAATAAAATATTGTAAATTAATAAATCATGGGATATCTGTGCAACGTCAAACTTGTGCCAGTTGCCTAATAATAATGCTAATATTTTATTTTATTTCTCTAATATGTTGTTGTTTTGCGGTTTTAGTTCATACACAACAAACAATTTCACATTTTCAGGGTGTGAAATGGACATTTTTATTTTTGTAAGTGCATTGTACAGTGTCAAGGTAGCAAGTAAAAAAAATTGCTACATGTATTTGAACAAATTCTAAATTCTTTATTTTTGGTAAAAAAAATATGTATGCTTATGTGTATTCAACAGAAATGTGTTCTTTTTTTGTAAAGTTGAAGTTTGTATTTTTATCTAAAATTAACATTTTTATATAAGTACGAAAAGCCTACTATGTTTTCTTGAACCAAAAAAAAAAAAAAGCATTGTGTGGTCATATTTTTGTAGCACCATATCATACAAATATTTAACTCTCTGTTGCAAATATGTGTCGTAGCACTTGGTTTGTGATATCCTATGTTGTCCTGCTGCTGTATGCAAAACTGATAGTCTGAAATAATATTCCTGTGGGTCTTTTTTGGGGGGGGGGGCTGCCTTGTTACGTGGCCTTTCACTCAGAATATATATATATATATATATATTTATTTATAATTTTTTTTAATGAAATTTTCCATTTCACTAAAAGGGTTTAAAATGTACCTTTAGATATCTTTTGCCCTCATGATGAGTGCTTTCACTTTGAACACGTACAAGCCTCCACCCAACCGTTTTTTTGGTGCTGTTGACTCTCCTTCACCTTTTTGATGGCTGTCTGTCCCTCCTTTCTACTGTCTCAACTGGAAAGAAGACAAATGTTAAGGACTGAAGTCAACAGAGCAATTGAAAGTTATTGTCTAGTGGCAACCAAAATATTCTAGGAAGCATCATAGTTAAGTACAGGTGAAATCTAAGTCTGGAAATAGCAATATTAAAATCCTGATGTAGATGACTTAGAACTGTATGCTCAAGTATTTTAGTCCACATTCCCAAATTCATAAGTTAAATACATTCCAGGCAAGTTGTTTAAAGCCATACAGTTTGTTTTCTTTAGTAAGCAGCCACAGCCTGGCCCCTGCCATCACGCTGCAGAGAAGGGCCCTTGTTCCCTATATGGATGCAGTGGTCAAATGCGCCCCATGCTGAGCCAGACCTATAGCTCTGCAATCAGAAAAGCTTACACTCCATGCTAAATGGGGAGCTCTAATTTAAACTCAAAAGGTGGCATGTTTGACTTTGCAGAGAGACCACTGCTTTACCACAGAGAGCAAGTGTCCTTCTCTGCAGCATGCTGGCAGGAGACAGATTTTTCTACTTAGGATGTGGCTACTTTCTAAAAAATATGAACTGTGAGGCATTTATGTTTTGATGTAACTGAAATGTATTTAGCTGATTTAAAAAGTAGATTTTGAAAAAGTATTTTACTATATTCAACCTAGGGACTCATCTTTACTGGCTGCCCTCTGGATAGCCATAATTAGTTTGAACCATAGACTTAAAACAACTATTCAGTAAATGTAGCTAGAAATTTATGGGGTTCACTTAATATTTCAAATAGGCTGCAAGGTACAATACAAAGTAAATTTGACCACAAAGTAAACAGCCTATATGCCTTTATAAATTAAAAACACTTCTTGGCACACTCATTCTGTATCAGTGATACAAAAAAATTAAAAATAAAATCACTGTCATCCAAGTCACTGACATTTTTCAGGTGGCAGTCAACAATGTTGGCCTACACATCAGGTTTCCTTTAAACTACCGTATTTATCGGCGTATAACACGCACAGGCATATAACACACACCCTAACTTTAAGAGGGAAGTTTCAGGAAGAAAACTTTCCACAGCCCCCTGCGTATAACACGCAGGCCCAGTTTACCCCCTATTTTCAGGGTAAAAAAGTGAGTGTTATACACCAATAAATACAGTAACACTTGTAATGTTTACTATGTAATGTTAAATGGAAAGTAAATCTAAAATAGAAGATGACATATATAAAATTGTTTTGGATACCCTAAATTGTTTTATGCAAAGAAATTTGAACATAAAATTTTGGAAGGAGATATGTCACCACCTATGTAATAAACCTGTTGGACACAGCAGCCAGTTGTGGTAAGTCTACTTTAGTCTAAAATGGTAGTACACTGCTGAAATCTCAAGCTTTATATAGCTATGCAAACACAATTTATATTATAATAATAAAAAATATTTATTAATATACAATTAATAAAATGAATTTCAGGCCTTTAAAAGGAGTGGACCATAATGAAAATGCTATGTTTCCCAGGTATCAGGGAGTTTTACTTTTAAGTAATTAAACAGTAATCCTTTATTTGAGTGGTGTTAATGGCCGTTGTATATAAATGTAAATTGTATTTTAGATTTATTGAGCCTTCAAGTCTTATATAACATGTAATGCTGTCAAATTTTTTCCGTTATCATTGTTCCTTGTTTGGACATGAAACATTTTATCTTTTGTGCCGATTGCTTTTAAAAGGCAGTTTGAAATTAATCTGCCAGGAGGTATACAAAGTTAATGTATAAATTCTGATCCATTCCTGCAATCATTTGACCCTCAGGATGTCTTAATTAATTTTCATGAATGTTTAAAGTGATTATAAAGCTTTACTCTTTAAAAAATAATAATAATAAGCATGTCATACTTACCTGCTCTGTGCAATGGTTTTGCACAGAGCAACCCCGAACCTCTTCTTCTGGGCTTCCCTGCTGGCGCTCCTGGCTCCTCCTCTTTTGTCTGAATCTACAGAAATCGCAACTTGGCCCGTCATACCCCCCCCCCCACTCCTCCATCACAGAATTTGATTGACGTCAATCTGCCCTGTGAGAAGGAAGAGAGTGGAGAGAGCCGCTGCTCTCGGGCACAGCGTTGGATAATGATTAGGCTCAGGTAGGTATGGGGGGGGGGGGGATTCTGTAGCATAGAAGGTTTTTTTAAATAAATGCATGGAATGCATTAAGGTAAAAATAACTTAAGATCATACTACTGTGGAGAAAGTACTTGGGGGGTAAGGAGACAAAACACACAAAAGACAGATCTATGCACCCCATTAAATTTCATTTGTACAGTTGGCTCATTGTACACTAACCCTTCTAGTGTAGATAACTTTAACATTGCCCCTTTATTTATACATTGCATATAAAATTGTATATTTTTTTAAATAAAGGCTCCCTTATGTTTGGAAGTACTGAATGCCACTCATTCTAAAAAAAAAAAAAAAAAAATCATTTGTATTCATCAATGCAGATTATATTGCTTTTAGTATTATTTCAAGTGTATCTATAGCCAAAACTTTTTTTCTAGTTTTTGATAGGGCGAGGAAAGATTAGAACTCTTGTTCATTTTACTGCCATTGGGGAAATTCTTTTACGTCCTGTCTGGTAAAAACTGAAGGGAAATCTCTAAGACCCCTTTCACACTGAGGCAGTTTTCAGGTGTTCTAGCACTAAAAATAGTGCCCGTAAAGTGCCTGAAAACTGCCTCTCATGCCTCCCCAGTGTGAAAGCCTGAGTGCTTTCAAACTGGGGCGATGCGCTTGTGGGACGGGAAAAAAAGTCCTGCAAACGGCATCTTTGAGGTGGTGAAGGAGCACTGTATACAGCATTCCTACACTGCCCCTGCCTATTGGAATAAATGGGCAGCGCTTCGGTAGCGCCTGAAATGTGTTTCCGAAGCGCCGCAACACGGGAGCTTTTAACCCATTCTTCAGCCGTTAGCGGGGGTTAAATGCGCCCCGATAGTGGCCGAAAAGCGCAGCTAAGACAGCGGTAAAGTGCCACTAATTGACCCACCACCCCAGTGTGAAAGGGGTCTAACAGCAACACAGACACAAGGGCAAATGCCTTTTTAAGGTAGGTAGGAGAATGGTAGAAGCTTGGTTAGCTTTATTTTTTGCCTGGTTCTCTGTTGCAGACTTTTCCTGTATGGTAAAACGTCCCCAGAACAGTGAGATGAAATCTCTCTAACGGAGCCCTGGATATCAGTAAAATCTGGCAAGGGTTCTAACTTTTCCCCATTCTATCCAAAGCGGGAAAAAAAAGCTTTGGGGCATAGGTACACTATAATTTAGCAATGTCATTTACTGAAGCATAGCATAGATTTATTCTATTTAATACTCTTGAATGTAGCCCTATGCAATTCACTGCCAGATGCATACAATGGGCATTGTCTAATGCCGCGTACACACAATCAGAATTTCCAATGAAAAAAGTAAAAAATTCCGATCGTGTGTGTGTGGGCCCCATCAGACTTTTTTCCCTCAGTGTTTAGAAATAGAACATGTTTTAATTTTTCCCGATGGAAAAAAAACGATAGGAAATTCCTATCATCTGTGTGCAACTCTGACGGAGAAAAAACCCACGCATGCTCAGAATCAAGTTGATGCATGCTCGGAGGCATTAAAATGTTTCATTTTTCTCGGGTAGTCGTAGTGTTTTACGTCACCGCGTTTTGGACGGTCGGAATTTGGTCTGACTGTGTATGCAAGACAGCTTGAATGGAATTTCGACGAAAAATCCTATCGGATTTTAGGCCATCGGAAATTCCGATTGTGTGTACGGGCATTACTGTACATTATTATTAATCATCGAGTAGTCATATTTGACCATCTTTTTGGTGATTGGATGGTGAAGGGAAAGATTCATCTTATCATCTAAAGTAAGGCATCAATTGTATGACTTAAATCAGTTACTGCTATCAGTTTGAAAAGTTGTTGACATAACTGAGGTAGTGTTACTCTATAGCAAATGTGCCCAAAATTTGCCAGCTTATGAGTTGCATTTAGATACAGTAGGTGTCAACGATTGATGAATGAAAATTGGTACTGGGAAACCTGGACAAAAGAAAAGCAGTTGCCCATAGCAGCTAATCGGGTTAATCATCCTTTCACTGGAAACATTAAAAAAATTCAATCTATTTGTTTGCTGCGTCACGTTTCTATTGGTTTCCATACTTTAAGTTTTATACAGCCCTAAATTATAAGCATAACCCCCAACACCTGTTATGATGTTAATAATGATAATGTGTAGTAAGAGCCGGTTCACACTGGGGCGACTCGTCAGGTGACTCAGCCGCCTGACAAGTCACGTCCTGTTCTATTCAAAAGAACCGTTCTAATAGGAGCGACGCAAGTCGCTCCAACTTAGAAAAAGGTTCTTGTACGACTTTGGGGGCGACTCAAGGTGACTTGCATTAACTTCTATACAGAAGTCATTTTGCAAGTCGCCTCTGAAGTTGTCTTCAGGTCGCCTTGCTGAGTCGCCCCCAAAGTCGTGCCGCCCCAGTGTGAACCGGCTCTAAGCAGCATTTGATTTATACCTAGAAAAGAAAATAATGTTCAAACAAGTAAAATATGATTGAGTGGAGCCACAACAAAAGTAACAAAGAATGACACCTATCATAATAATAAGATACAATTTAAATTTGACTGGTTGGATGTATTCAACCAGTTACCACAATGGATGCCTTTGGTTACCATGGTGCACAAATGCATTCTTGAGAATGGTTGAAATTGCAGTTAGATGTGCGCATTCATTTTTTTATTTATTTTTTATTATTATTTTATCTGAGGAAAATTGATAACCGTATATAGTGCTGTTTTGACAATGGCATCGTTAAAATTATTGCCAAAGGACAATATGAATCTGCAGCACTAGAATGCTTTTTTTTCTAAAGATGGGTGCGAAAGTTATATAGAAAATAACACATTTGTAAAATAGAGGCCTAGACTTGTCTGACCTGACTACAAAATGGCTACTAAAAAGTCTTCTAAAAGCAAGTGTGGCTACCTAGTTTTCTATAAGCAAGTATGGCTTGAATTCATTATGGCTGCTGCATAGCGTAAGAACAGAAACTTTTAAGAAAAGATTATTTTACATTGAGATTACTATTTCATTCCAACTTATTACCGAGGATCTTTTATTGCGTTAGTAGGTTCAAAACATTTCTTCTTTGAAATACATTCCCATCCAGTTTTGCTATGATTGAGGGTTTGCTAGAACAAAATGCAGCCAAGATAATCTTTAGTTTTGTGTTTTTCAGAGTTCTAATTCACTTAGCCCGCACCTTGTAATCATTTAGCCACTGAGATGCGTTCAGCGCCAAAACTGGAAATACATGTATTAACTTGTGTGTTTGCTCCTTTGCAGTTAAGTGTACGATTCAAAATGTAAAGCCTATGAATGTTTGTGTCTGCGTAAACAGAGGGAAAAAAATGAAATGTATAAAAGTGTAATTTATATATTTATGTTTTGGTGGGATGCCAATAATTATGCTCATTTTTGTTTTATTGCCTAAAAGTATCTAATGGAACAAAGGCTTTGTATATCCATTAAAATGATGTAGATGGAATGTATGGTTGTAGCCTTTTGACCACCTCTTATGCGATAGTTCTATCTCTGCATAATGTGCGTACAAGTGCGTTCTTTGACATTGCACAGATTTTAAACAGCAAAAATAAAATATCCTATAAGTGATTTTGTTATTGGCTCCTGTACATTAGGTTTCTTCAAATTACAACGATTTCTTTAATTAATGTTACTATATGATGCACGATACTAAAGTAAACAAAAAAAAAATCCCTTCTTCTTATTGAGCCAAATCTTCCTTTTATTTGTGTCTCACACACTCCCTATCCCAGACACTGCAGCCCACAGAGTGGGAAGGTTTCATCAACAGAAGCATTGCTGTCACTCTATAAAGCGTGGAGCAGGACTAGGTGTGGATGGCGCTGATTGACAAGATACAGGATTATGAATCAACAGTGCTAATGCTGATAGCCACCCCCCCACAACATTTTTTTATAACAATCACAGCCTACGTGAAAGTGGCATTCTCTTCCATAGCATAGTTACTACACCATCACAGGAAACTGCATTAGGTGGACTTTATGAGATAAAGTAGATAAACGAAAGGTCATATACCTACTTTAACCACTTGCTTACTGGCCACTTAAACACCCCTCCTGCCCAGACCAATTTTCAGCTTTCTGCGCTAATGCACTTTGAATGACAATTGCGCGGTCATACAACAATGTACCCAAATGAATAGAGCTTTCTTTTGGCAGCATTTGATCACCTTTGCTTTTTGAATTTTTTGTTAAAAAAAATTAAAACACTGAATTAAAAAAAAAATGTTTATATATTTTTTTATTTTGTTATAAAATGTTGAAAACAGGTAATTTTGCACTGATGGGTACTGATAGGCTGCACTGATGGGCACCAATAGGCTGCACTGATGGGCTGCATTGATGGGTACTGATGGGTGGCAGTGATGGGTACTAATGGGTGGAATTAATGGGCACTGATTGGTGGCAATAATGGGCACTGGTAAGATACATGGATAGGCAGCACTGATAGGTGGTACTGATTGACACCACTGGTGGGCATTGATAGGTGGCACTTGTGGGCATTGATAGCTGGCACTCATGGCCATTGATAGGTGGCACTTGTGGGCAATGGCAGGTGGCACTGGCAGGGGGTAATGATTGGCACAGATGAGGCAGAATTGCTTCTTCCTCTTCGGAACCGATGTCTCTTACACATAGCCGGTGATTGGCTGTCAGCACGAGGAGAAAAAAATCCGACTACCAAGCATTTTTATTCATCATGTGATCAGCTGACAGCTGATCCGTGGTAAGGGGCCGGGACTGGCCCCTTACACGGATCTGTGATCACCCGAGTCTCAGTGACTCGGTGATCACAGCGTGCACCACGTGCGCCCTACAGGGGCGCGGGGAGCGTGCGAAGGGGAGTACGTCTATTGACGGCCTCCCAGCAATTTAGGTCCGCGCTGTGGCCATCATTCGGCTATAGCGCGGATCTCCAGTGGTTAAAGTCCATTTCAGCTTGGGCAAAATCTAAACTCTTTGAACCCCCAACAGCTGCTAAAATGTAAAAAGCATTTTTTGGCAGCTATACTCTTCTTTCTGGTGCTGATTCCTTGCAATACTTATATTTCACCACAACATGTCCTTTAGCCTACTGGTTGAATATCATCTAGCGTCACTCAACAGGGATGGCATAGAACATTACCATAACTTCAGTGTGTTCTTGGCATCTGACATGTGTATTTATGCAAAGATCTGTACTGATATCGTCAAGTCAGTGCAGCTTTCTGCATCTCTGACAACTTCCACCGATGGAGAAGATTGGGAGAGAAACAGGCCCAAAACCATCAAATCACCTGCCAGAAGACAGAAACAAGATAAATACATAAAAAAAAAAAGATACATACCGTCAGGTGGGCTTCACTTGTGGAAGGAAAACAGCTCAAAGTTGGGCTTTGAAGTTAGATTTAAAGATGAGTCCTAATTCTAGTATGTTTTTCTTGGACTAAGAACTGTTATTTAGGGTTTTACTATCAATTCCACTTGGAAAGGAAAACCTGGTATTATGATTTAACTATTGAGATATAATTTTTGTATCAGGCCTTCTGTACTCCCTTGGCTACAATAATATAAAACAATATATTATGTAATAAAAATGCAGTAAAACCTTGGATTTCGACCATAATTCGTTCCGGAAGCATGCTTGTAATCCAAAGCACTCATATATCAAAGCAAATTTCCCCATAAGAAATAATGTAAACTAGAGGTCGACCGATATATCGGCAGGCCGATATATTGGCCGATATTTGGCCGTTTTGGAGAAATCGGCATCGGCCGATTTTTTTCCAAATTAGGCAGATTTTATTTTTTTTATTTTTTTTTTGGCTCCGGAGCTAGGCTGAGGCCGCGGCCTTTCCTGATGCTGTGACCGCGGCGGCAATCCGCGGATTGCCGCCGCGGTCACAGCATCAGGAAAGGCCGCGGCTTCGGCCTAGCTCCGGAGCCGCGGCCATCTTGGTACACCCTGCGCGGCAGCCAACCAGCGGGCCTGTAACAGCCTATCGGCGGCGGCCGCTGCCGACATCCTCCACTCTGGGGAAAAAAAATGTCCCCTGACATGCTGCGCGCCCTGCCTCTGCCTACAAACTCCAGAATGCAGCGCGGGCCAGCAGTTACCGGCCTGCGCTGCATTCTGGGATTTGTAGGCAGAGGCAGGGCGCGCAGCATGTCAGGGGACGTTTTTTCCCCCAGAGTGGAGGATGTCGGCAGCGGCGGCCGCCGATAGGCTGTTACAGGCCCGCTCTGCCTTCTGGGGATTGTAGGCAGAGGCGGGGCAGCACGTCGGGGCCAGGGACATTAAAAAACTTTCTTGTGCTGGGACTGGGAGATGGAATGGAGCCTGGAGCGCTCCGCTGGTGGCAGTGAATGACATTGGGCTGTACTGGTGGGCACTGATGAGGTAATGCACTGATGACATGGTAATGCACTGATGACATGGTAATGCACTGATTGGCACTGGTGGGCACTGATGAGGAGATGCACTGGTGGGCACTGATGAGGAGATGCACTGGTGGGCACTGATGAGGAGATGCACTGGTGGGCACTGATGAGGTGAAGCGCTGGTGGGCACTGATGAGGTGAATCGCTGGTGGGCACTGATGAGGTGATGCACTGGTGGGCACTGATGAGGTGATGCGCTGGTGAGATGCACTGATGAGGTGATGCGCTGGTGAGATGCACTGGTGGGCACTGATGAGGTGATGCACTGGTGGGCACTGATGAGGTGATGCACTGGTGGGCACTGATGAGGTGATGCACTGGTGGGCACTGATGAGGTGAAGCGCTGGTGGGCACTGATGAGGTGAATTGCTGGTGGGCACTGATGAGGTGATGCGCTGGTGAGATGCACTGGTGGGCACTGATGAGGTGATGCACTGGTGGGCACTGATGAGGTGATGCACTGGTGGGCACTGATGAGGTGATGCACTGGTGGGCACTGATGGGATGCACTGGTGCATTGGTGGGCACTGATGAGGTGGCACTGGTGTGCACTGATAGACACCAATGAGGTGGCCCTGATGGACACTGATAGGCTGCACTGGTGGGCACTGATGGGCTGCACTGATGTGGCACTGACAGGCTGCACTCCACCCTAAACAATTATCTCCTCTCCACCCTAGGTTTTTGGAGATGAGGGGAAAAAAAAAAATATCGGCCTAAAATATCGGCCGCAAAAATCGGCAACACATATCGGCCATCGGCCGCCCCAATTTCCAAATATCGGCATCGGCATCGGCCAGAGAAAAACCCATATCGGTCTACCTCTAATGTAAACTCATATGATTCATTCCACAACTATTTATTCAAGTCCTTCAGTTTATAGTCCATATAAAAAGATTATAGCAATGTTATAGCTTGTGTAACCATAAAATGTCCATCCACAAATAGAAGCAAAATCCAGCAGGAGCTACAGACTATAATAGAGAAGAGAGGCGCCTCTAATGCTGCGTACACATGATCGGTCAAACCGATGAGAACGGTCTGATGGACCGTTTTCATCAGACCAAACCGATCGTGTGTAAGCCCCATCGGTTATTTATCCATAGGTTAAAAAAAATCAATCTTGCTTTAAATTTAACCGATTGATACCTAACCGATAGAAAAAAAATGATTGTTAGTAGGCACGTCCATCGGTTAAAAATCCATGCATGCTCAGAATCAAGTCGACGCATGCTTGGAAGCATTGAACTTCTTTTTTTTCAGCACGTCGTTGTGTTTTACATCACCGCGTTCTGACACAATTGTTTGTTTAACTGATGGTGTGTAGGCACGACTGACCATCAGTCAGCTTCATCGGTTAACCAATGGAAAAATCCATCAGACCGTTTTCATCGGATGGACCGACCGTGTGTACGAGGCCTTAAGTGTAGCAGTATAGTTACATTTAATGAAGGTACAACATTTAGCAACTCACATGGTTGATGATTTAAACAGGCACATCTAAGTATACACGTATCCGGGGTAAAGCTGGCCACATAGACCGCCCTCCGCACCGCCGGCTCTCACCACTGTCGGTCTGAAATCGTGACAGAGAAGACTGCCCGCCAATAGAGTGATCTGAAAGTGAGGCTTCAAGTGCTCATGGAGCACAGCGTGGAAGGGATGACATCGATGGCAGTGCGGAGGACAGTCTATGTCAAGGGTGTCAAACTCAATTTCATTGTGGGCCGCATCAACATTATGATTGCCGGTTGTATCTGTAAGGCCTCGTACACACGACCGAACATGTCTGCTGAAACTGGTCCGTCGGACCAGTTTCCGCGGACATGTTCGGTCATCTGTACAGCCGACCGGACAATTTTCCGGTGGATTGGACAGGTTCCCAGCGGACAAATGTTTCTTAGCATGCTAAGAAACATGTCCGCTGGAAGCCTGTCCGTCGGACATGTTCGGTCGTCTGTACGACTCACCGGACATGTCCGTTTTCATCGGACATGTCCTGTCGTGTGTACAAGGCCTAAGATGAGATGTCCAGCGCATCCCCTCCACTTTACATTAGATGTCAAGACCCACCCCACAATCAGAAGTTGAGTCCCCCACTCTCCCTTACATCACAGTGCACCCCCCTTTCCTTATGCTGCTGCTGGGAAGAAGCTGGATACATTGCTTGAAAGCAGAAAGTAATGCCCCGTACACATGATCACTTTTTGTCATGAAAGAAAACAATGTTTTTCATCATGAAAAGAAACAAAGTTTTTCCAACTTCATCATAAAAAACTACGTTGCCCACACACCATCGTTTTTTCGAAATGCTCTAGCAAAGCGCGGTTACGTACAACATGTACGACGGCACTTTAAAGGGGAAGTTCCATTCGCCTTTGGGCTGCTTTAGCTGATTCCGTGTTAGTAAAAGACGATTCGTGCTTTTTTGTCTGTTACAGCGTGATGAATGTGCTTGCTCCATTATGAACGGTAGTTTTACCAGAACGAGCGCTCCCGTCTCATAACTTGCTTCTGAGCATGCGTGGGTTTAAAACATCGTTTTTGCCCACACACAATCATTTTTTACAACACAAAAAAATGACATTTTCAAAAACGACATAGAAAATGTAAGCATGTTCGAAAAAAAATTATGTCGTTTTTCAGAAGACGGAAAATTATGTGAAGCCCACACACGATCATTTTAAATGACGTTTTTAAAAATGTCATTTTATTTCATGCCAAAAAACGACCGTGTGTACGCGGCATAAGGGTCTGGCGTAGGACCAGAGGAGGGCTGGAGCTCTCCTGCAGCTGCAGGAGAGGTGCGAGGGCCACATGAAATGGTCTGGAGGGCCGGATTTGCCTTGTGTTCGACACCTGTGGTCTATGTGGACAGCTTTACCCCAGATGCCTGCATACTTAGATGTGCCTGTTTTAATCTTCAACCATGCTAGGTGCTAAATGTTGTACCATATTGCTACACTAAGGCCTCGTACACACGACCGAACATGTCCGCTGAAACTGGTCCGTCGTGTGTACGGCCGACCGGACAATTTTCTGGTGGATCGGACAGGTTTCCAGCGGACAAATGTTTCTTAGCATGCTAAGAAACATGTCCGCTGGAAGCCTGTCCGTCGGACATGTTCGGTCGTCTGTACGACTCACCGGACATGTCCGCTTGGCCGAAAGCCCTCGCATGCGTCGAAGTGATTCGACGCATGCGTGGAAGCATTGACCTTCCAGGGTCGCGCACGTCGCCCCGTCATCGGCGCGGCCACGTCACCGCGTATCCTGTCCGCGGGAAATTTGGTCTGATGGTGTGTACAGCCATCAGACCAAATGATCCCAGCGGACATGTCCGATGAAAACGGTCCGCAGACCATTTTCATCGGACAGATCCGGTCGTGTGTACGAGGCCTTAGAGGCACAGCTCTTCTCTTTTATACTCAGTTGTGACATGAAGCTACTTGTATATCAAGTCAAAATAAAACAATTTTGTCTTGCAAAAACACTCTCAGACCAAGCTACTCTCAATCCAAGGTTTTAGGCCTCATGTACACTGCTGCTGGTAAACGGATGTTTAGGAGTAGTTGGGCATTTTTTTTAACTGCCCCTGAACTCCCCTCTATGTTATCTTATCAGTACATGTACACAGGGTCGTTTATAGTTGTTTCTAGGCAGTTGAGTTTAGAGGCTTTTTTTGGAAAGCAAAAAAAATTTGTTCAGACGCTGAGTTTAGAGGCATTTCAAGCACTAAACGCGGTAACCCGCGTTTAGCCGCGCTTTGTTTACAGAAGTTTTTTGTTTTTGGCTATTTAAAAAAAAGCAACGCTTCTAAACGTAAACGCGGCATTTACACGCGTCAAAGCGGAGGTTTTAAACGTGGGTTACTATCTGTCATGTTAAATCGTTCAGGAGAGGTTGTAAAAACGTCCTGTGTACATTAAAGTGGAGGTTCACCCGGAAATACGATTTTTTAACCTTAGATTCCTGCTCATTTTGTCTAGGGGAATCGGCTAGTTTTTTTTAAATCGAAGCTGTACTTACCGTTTTAGAGATGCATCTTCTCCGCTGCTTCCGGGTATGGGCTGCGGGACTGGGCGTTCCTATTTTGATTGACAGTCTTCCGACAGGCTTCCGACGGTCGCATCCATCGCGTCACGATTTTCCGAAAGTAGCCGAACGTCGTGCGCAGGTGCAGTATAGAGCCGCACCGACGTTCGGCTTCTTTCGGCTACTCGTGACGCGATGTATGCGACCGTCGGAAGCCTGTCGGAAGACTGTCAATCAAAATAGGAACGCCCAGTCCCAAAGACCCATACCCGGAAGCGGCGGAGAAGATCGCTCTCTAAAACGGTAAGTACAGCTTCGATTTTAAAACAACTAGCCGATTCCCCTAGACAAAATGAGCATCAATCTAAGGGAAAGAAATTTTTTATGGGTGAACTCCCGCTTTAAGCCTTACTGTATTCGAAAAGAAAAAAAACTGAAAATAGGCACATCTTGGTTTCACATTCTTCCTCACAACACAAGGCAATGAACTGATAAAATCTGTACATTAAAATAAATGCGAGCTTCTCATTCTAGCAACAGTTTAACTACTTGCTGACTGTCGCTTTTTTAGGCTATGGGATATTTTTAATAACTCAAATGCACTAAAAGAAAATTACTAGCAATTTATCACTAGGAGTAGCAAATGATTGCTAAACAGATGATACAAATTGCTGCCTATGAAGCAGGCTACCAGTGGCGGCTGGTGCTCAAAATTTTTTGGAGGGCGCAAACCATCAAAAAAAAAAACATCAATTACAGCCTCACTGTGCCCATCAATTGTCGCCACTGTGCCATTAAATGCAGCCACTGTGCCATCAATTGTCACCACTGTGCCATCAATTGTCGCCACTGTACCATCAAACGCAGCCACTGTGCCCATCAATTGTCGCCACCGTGCCATCAATTGTCACCACTGTGCCAGAAACTGCAGCCATTGTGCCATCAACTGTTGCCACTGTGCCTATCAATTGCCGCCAGTTTGCCCCCTCAAATACCGCCAGTTTGCCACGTAAAATGCTGCCAATTTGCCGCTAGCTCTGATAGGCACTTCCAAAACTCACCCACCGCTGTTATTCAGATGGCCGGCGCTCAACAGTGGGCCGGCCACATGAATAGTGGGCGGCAGCGGTGAAAATACATAGATTCATGCAATGCAATGCAATGTTAACTACTTGCCGACCAGCCGTCGCATTTATACGGCAGCAGGTCGGCTCGGCTGCCCGAGATCATGTCGCTTTTCAGCCAATAGGGGCGAGCGCGCCCCCCGCTCTCCCCTGGTGCCGACGCGCGTGCCCGGCGGGCGCGATCTCCGCCGGGCACCCGCGATCGCTCGTTACAGAGCGAGAACCGGGAGCTGTGTGTGTAAACACACAGCTCCTGGTCCTGTCGGGGAGAAATGACTGATCGTCTGTTCATACAATGTATGAACAGCAATCAGTAATTTCCCCTAGTCAGTCCCACCCCCCCTTCAGTTAGAACATACCCAGGGAACATACTTAACCCCTTCCTCGCCCCCTAGTGTTAACCCCTTCCCTGCCAGTGGCATTTTTATAGTGATCAATGCATTTTTATAGCACTGATCGCCAGAAAAATGCCAATGGTCCCAAAAATGTGTCAAAAGTGTCCGAAGGTCGCAGTACCAATAAAAATCGCTGATCGCCGCCATTACTAGTAAAAAAATA